>NC_137976.1:49074416-49310456 GCF_963924665.1 Micromys minutus
TGAGCTCAGGAGAGGTAGCCCTGACCTTACCAGCTACATGCAGTGCTTGGGAGTGCAAGACTTGCACCTTGTCTAGGCAGCACAACTGAGCTTGTTTTGATGGTAGATATGCGGGAGAACCAGCTCTGAAGGTAAGAGAGCAGAAGAGATGGCCCACTACTAGTCTAACATGAGGTGGTCAGGGGGCTCGGGGGTCACATCTTCTGCCCTCTTATTCCTGTAAACCTGGAATGGTCAAAAGAATTAATACTGGGTCAAGAGAGCAGGTGAGCTGTCCCTGCCCCTTGCTAGCTGCAGCACTCAGGAGAGTGGACCCTGTAACTCATCAGGGCAATAAAGTAGAGCTGGCCTTGATGGTGAAGGCACAGGTGAACCAGCCCCAAGGGAGTGAAAGCAGGAGAGCTGGCCCAGCCCCTCACCATCTACAGCACTTAGTTCCCTGCACCTTGACTAGGCAGCACAGGGGAGCTGGCTCTGGAGGCATGGAGGAAGTAAGCTGACCCTGAGGGCATAAGAGCAGGAGGGCTGACCCTGCCTCCTGTTGATGGCAGCATTGGGTGGCCTAGCCTGAGCAGTGCTGGAGAGAGTGCCCTTGTGTTTAGATAAGGGAGAACCAGTGGGCTGACCAGCTCAGCTACCACCTAGGCCCAGATCCAGGACTCTAAATTGGCCCACTCCAAATCTATATGATCTACAAATGGGTGGAATTTGTGATAAGGCCAGTTCTGCTGTTCTAAAGCTGAAGGATCTCCATGACACAGGGCAACAACACCATAACCAGGAGGAGTTCTGAAAAAGGTCCAATATTGATGGTGTCACAGAAGCCAGAGATCTCAAACCAAACCAAAGGCTCAATGCTATTAATATTTGCAGGTGAAGATGTGTGAACACACAGATCTACTGTGGAACACACTTTGACACACAAGAGCTTCTAAAATGAGATTTTTATTTATTTGGTTTTGTTTTTTATTTTTGTCTTTGTTTTTGTTTTGCTCATCCAAAGATGAGCTTTGTTTGGCTGCTTCTACTGATGGTGGTGGTGGTGGTGATGTGTGTGTGTGTGTGTGTGTGTGTGTGTGTGTGTGTGTGTATGTGTGTTATTTTGAAGGGGAAGGATGCCAGGGCTAAGGGCAAATCTGAGGGAACAGGTATCTCTCAACATCAATGGACTCAATAAAAAGTCCTTCCCCAGTGAAAAGACACAAGCTAACAGAATGGATTCAAAAATAGGATCCATAATTATATAAGATACACACCTCTGCCATAAAGATATATATTACCTCAGAGTAAAAGGTTGGGAAAAAGTTTTCTAAGCAAATGGACCCAAGAAGCTGGAGTAGCCACCAAAATATCTAATAAAAAATAAAAAATAAAATAAAAAAAAAAAGACTTTCAACCAAAACTAATCAGAAGAGAAAGGAATGGCCACTTTATATTCATCAAAGAAAAAATTCTACCAAGATGATAATCTCAATTTTGAATAAACACAAACATTTGTAAAAGAAACATTTCTAAAGCTTAAACAGCACATCAAACTCCATACATTAATAGTGGAAGACTTCAACACCCAAATCTCACCAACTGACAGGACAGCCAGACAAAAACTAAACAGAGAAATAACGAAACTAGCAGAGATTATGACTCAAAAGGACTTAACAGATATCTGTAAAGAGAGGTGTCAATCCCCTAATTGATTCTTGATTGTGTCAACTACAAAGATGGAAGCCAATTACTGGGCAAGAGGGGGAAAAAAAGGTGGGACTTCCAGGTCCCAGGGGAAAGAAAGAGAAGCAGGGAAATAGAGGATTAGATCAGGCTTTGGAATGAAGTTGTACAAGGTCTTGGAGCACCTAGAGTTTTTAGCCTCCACTGCAAGCAGGGGTCAAGGTTGGAGGAAACTAGCTGATGAGATTAGAGCAGGAAATTCTTCAACCAGCCATTGTGTTATCTGGCTAGTTTCGAAATAATAAAACTGTCTAGTGCTTTCCATCCATGGAGCTAAGTTGGGCAGAAGGAGAAAAAGGGCAATTGTTGGCAGCTTGGCAAAGCTAGTACAGAGTGCCTGTGGAAAAAAATGACCAATGGCTGCTGGCAGAGCTGTGTAGGGAGTTAGACCTGTGGAAGCTGATCACGGAGCTAGGCCAGGAGTGAAGCCTAGCTTCCCACCCCAGGAAGAACGTAGCATGTTTTTAAAATAAGGAACTAGCATGTTTTTTTAATTACACATAACAAATATCTTTATAATATTCACCCAAAAACAAAAGAATATGCCTTCTTCCTAGAACCTCATGAAAGCAAGCCTCAACAGATAGAAGAAGAAAATTAAAATAACTCCTTGCATCTTATTAGACAACCATGAATTAAAGCTAAACTTCCATAGCAGAAACACTGAAAATCCTACACACTTATGGAAATTGAACAACTCTCTACCCAATGATATCTGGGTTAGGAAAAAATAAAGAAATAATAATTTTATTAGAATTAAATGAAAGTTAAGGGTAACATGGAAACTTATGGAATACAATGAAAGCAGTGCTAAGTGGAAAATTCATAGCACAAAGTGCTACCATAAAAAAATAATAAAAAATTCTCATATCTGTAATTTAAAAGTGTACCCAAAAGCACTAAAAAAAAATAAGCAAACACAACAAAGAGGAGTAGAAAGCAGGAAATAATTAAAATTGGGGCTGAAATCAGTCTGTTAGAAACAAACAAACAAAACATACAAAGAATCAACAAAACTAAGAGCTGAAACTTTGAGAAAATCAACAAGACAGAACCCTTAGCCAACCTAACCAAGAGACAGAGAGGTTCAAATGAAATCAGTAATTAAAAGAAAGACATAACAACTGACACTGAGTAAGTTCAAAGAATCATTAGGACTTATTCAAAACCCAGTATTCCTCAAAGTTGAAAAATCTTAATGAAATAGATAATTTTTCCAAACAAATATGACTTACCAGAGTTAAATTGAGTACACATAAACTATTTAAACAGCCTCAAGAACCATAGAAAAATGAAGCAGTAATTAAAAGTCTTGAAGGAAAATAAAAGCCCCGGGACACATGGTTTTACTGGAAAAGTTACCAGACTTTTAAAAAAGAGCTAATACCAATACTCTTCAAACTATTCCCCAAAATATAAACAGAAGGAACACTACGCAATTGCATCTATGAGGCCACGATTACACTTATACCTAAATCACACAAAGACCAAACAAAGAAAGAAAACTTCTGACCTATTCCCTCATAAACATTGATACAAAAATACTCAACAAAATTCTTGCAAACCAAAACCAAGAACAAATCAAAGCAATCATTCACCATCATCAAGTAGGCTTTATTCCAGGGATGCAGGGATGGTTCAATATACAAAAATTCATCAATGTAATCCACTATATAAACAAATTCATAGGACAAAAAAAACACATGATCATCTCATTAGATGCTGAGAAAGCATTTGAAAAATTCAACACCCCTTCATGTTAAATGTCTTAAAAAGATGAGGAATTCAAAGCCCATACCTAAACATAATAAAAGAAATATACAGCAAAAAAGTAGCCAACATCAAACTTGAAGGAATCCCACTAAAGTCTGTGAGTAGACAAGGCTGGCCACTCTCTCCCTACCTATGCAATATAGTGCTTGAAGTTCTAGCCAGAGGAAGGAGACAACAAAAGAAGGTCAAGAGGATACAAACTGGAAAGGAAAAAGTCAAAATATCACTATTTGCAGATGATATTATAGTATATATACATGACCCCAAAATCCCACCAGAGAATTTCAACAGCTGATAAACAAGTTCAGCAATGTGACAGGATATAAAATTAACTCAAATAAATCAGTAACCTTCCTCTCCTCAAAAATAAACAGGCTGAGAAAGAAATTAAGGAAATAACACCCTTCACAATAGTCACAAATGATATAAAATATCTTGGTGTGACTCTAACCAACAAGGGAAAGATCTGTATGACAAGAACTTCAAGTCTCTGTTGAAAGAAATTGAAGATCTTAGAAGATGGAACCACCTTCCATGCTCATGGATTATCAGAATTAATATAGTAAAAATGGCCATCTTTCCAAAAACAATCTACATATCCAATGTAATCCCCATCAAAATTCCAACTCAATTCTTCATAGAGTTAAAAAGAACAATTTGCAAATTCATTTGAAAAAAACAAAAAAATCTATGATAGCAAAAACAATTCTCAACAATAAAAGAACTTCTGGAGTAATCATCATCCCTGACCTCAAACTGCATTACAGCTTGTGGTCAATAGTTATCACAATTTTATGAATTCTGATTTAAAAAAAAAAAAACTGCATGGTATTGGTACAGAGAAAGACAGGTAGATCAATGGAATAGAACTGAAGACCCAGAAATGAACCCACACTACTATGGTCCCTTGATCTTTGACAAAGGAAATAAAACCATCCAGTGGTAAAAAATAGCATTTTCAACAAATGGTGCTGGTCCAACTGGAGGTCAGAATATAGATGAATGTAAATTGATCCCATTCTTATTGCTCTGTACAAAGCTTACATCCAAGTGGATCAAGGACCTCCACATAAAACTAAGTACTTTCAAAGTAATAGAAGAAAAAGTGGAGGAAAGCCACAAACACATGAGCACTGGGGGAAATTTCCTGAACAGAGCAACAATGGCTTATGCTCTAATATCAAGAATCCACAAATGGGGCCTCATAAAATTGCAAGGCTTCTGTAAGGTAAAGACACTGTAATTAGGTCAAAATGGCAAGCAACAGATTGGAAAAAGATCTTTACCAATCCTCCAGCTGATAGAGGGCTAAAATCTAATACATACAAAGAACTCAAAAAGTTAGACTTCAGAGAATCAAATAACCCTATTAAAAAGGGGGGACAGAGCTAAACAAATAATCCTCAACTGAAAAATATCAAATGGCTGAGAATCACCTAAGGAAATGTTCAATTGGCCCATCTGCCACTCGGATCAGCAGCTCCTAAAGCTTTAAAAAGTGGTGAGTAGGAGATCTGGGCAGCCAGGGAGCAGAGAGATCACTGCAGAGTGCGCACAGTAAGCGCACCCCCAGCGCTGCTTGATCCAGGGACCAGGAACACAACTTTGAAACTTCTGTTTCCACCCTGCCATGACCTCAGGGCACAGAACAGGGCTTGGCCAATCTGACACCTGGAGCAGTGAAGATCCAGGGACACAGACCAGATACAAGGGAAAGGCAAGAACATATCACTGACAACAAGATGGCGATAGGAAAGCGAAAGAGTATATCCCAAGGAAACCAAGACACCCTGGAAATACCAGAACCCAGCTCTCCCATAACAGCAAACATTAGAATGCCAAACACTCCAGAAAAAGAAGAAGCAGACCTGAAGTCATACCTCAAGATGCTGATAGAGATACTTAAACAAGAACGGGAGGAAAAGCAAAAAGATTCAGATGCTTTCAAAGAGAAAACAAAAAAAAAAAAAAAAACACTCAAAGAACTCAAAGAACTAGAGGAAAACAGAACCAAAGACATGAGGGAATTTAAAACAGAAATTGACACAATAAAGAAAACACTAAAAGAGATACCCCTAGAGGTAGAACACCTAAAAAAGAAATCAGGAGTCACAGAAGCAAGCATTTCCAATAGACTACAATAGATGGAAGAGAGAATCTCGGGGGCAGAAGACAACATTGTAAACATAGACAAAACAGCCAGAGAAGATGCAAAAAACAAAAAGATCCTAACCCAAAATGTCCAGGAAATCCAGGACACAATGAGAAGACCTAACCTAAGGATAATAGGAATAGAAGAGGGAGAAGAGTATCAATTAAGAGGCACAGTAAATATCTTCAACAAAATCGTAGAAGAAAACTTCCCTACCCTCAAGAATGAAATGACCACGAGCATAAAAGAAGCCTTCAGAACTCCAAATAGCTTGGACCAGAAAAGAAATACCTCCCGACACATAATAGTCAAAACACCAAGTGCACAAACAAAGAAAGAATACTAAAAGCAGTAAGGGAAAAAGGTCAGGTAACATATAAAGGCAGGCCAATCAGAATCACACCCGATTTCTCAACAGAGACTATGAAAGCTAGAAGAGCCTGGACAGACATCATGCACTCCTTAAGAGAGCACACGTGCCAGCCCAAGATGCTATACCAAGCAAAACTATCAATCACCATAGATGGAGAGATGAAGATATTTCAAGACAAATCAAAATTTACACAATATCTGACCACAAACCCAGCACTACAAAGAATTTAGGTGGAAAACCCAATACAATGAGGGATAATACAGCCTAGTGAAAACAAGAAAACTCCTAAACAAGAAAACTAAAAGAAGAAAAAGACACAGACACAACTCAACCCACAAAAGCAATGATGGCAAAAAACAGAAACAACTATTCCTTGATATCTATTAACATAAATGGACTCAACTCCCAAATAAAGAGACATAGGCTATCAGACTGGATACATAAACAAAATCCAGCCTTTTGCTGCATACAGGAAACTCATCTCAGAGACAAAGACAGACACTATCTCAGAGTAAAAGGGTGGGAAAAAAACTTCCAAGCAAACAGCCCCAAGAAGCAAGCTGGAGTGGCTATTCTAATATCGAATAAAGTAAATTTCCAACCAAAAGTTATCAAAAAAGATAATGAAGGCCACTTTTAACTCATTACCGGGGAAATCTGTCAGGAGGAACTCTCAATCCTTAACATATATGCTCCAAATAAAAAAGCACCCACATTCATAAAAGAAACCCAACTAAAGCTCAAAAAATACATTTCACCCCACACAATAATAGTGGGAGACTTTAATACCCCACTATCACCAATGGACAGATCATGGAAACAGAAACTGAACAAGGACACTGCAAAACTAGCAGAGACTTTGAACCAACTAGAATTAATAGGTATATACAGAACATATCATCCTAAAGTAAAAGAATACACCTTCTTCTCACCACCCCATGGCACCTTCTCGAAAATTGACCACATAATTGGACACAGAACGAGCCTCAATCGATATAAGAAGATGGAAATACTCCCATGCATCCTCTCAAATCACCATGGTCTACAGCTGCTCTTTAACAACAACAAAGACAACAAAAAGCCTACATACATATGGAAACTAAGCAATGCTCTGTTAAATGATAGCAGGGCCAAAGAAGAAATAAAGAAAGAAATTAAGGACTTTCTAGAATTCAATGAAAATGCAAACACAACATAACCAAACCTATGGGATGCAATGAAAGCAGTATTGAGAGGAAAACTCATTGCCCTAAGTGCTTCCAAAAAGAAAATGGAGAGAGCTTATATCAGCAACCTGACAGCACAGCTAAAAGCCCTAGAACAAAAGGAAGCAGATATACCCAAGAAGAGTAGACGCCAAGAAGTAATCAAAATTAGGGCAGAAATAGACCAAATAGAAACAAAAAGAACCATTGAAAAAATCAACAAAACCAAGAGTTGGTTCTTTGAGAAAATCAACAAGATTGATAAATCCCTAGCCAGACTAACTAGAGGGCAAAGAGAGAGTATCCAAATTAACAAAATCAGAAAGGAAAGTGGAGACATAAAAACTGAAACTGAGGAAATTCAAGAAATCATCTGATCCTACTACAAAGACTTATACTCAACAAAATTGGAAAATCTGGAGGAAATGGACGAATTCCTAGACAGATACAAGATCCCAAAGTTAAACCAGGACCAAGTAAACCATCTAAATAACCCTATAACACATAAGAAATCGAAGAAGTCATCAAAAGCCTCCAAACAAAAAAAGCCCAGGTCCAGACGGGTTCAGAGCAGAATTTTATCAGACATTTATTGGGGATATAACACCAATACTCTCCAAACTATTCCAAAAGATAGAATCAGATGGAATACTACCCAACTCATTTTTTGAGGCTACAATAACCCTTGTACCTAAACCACACAAAGACCCTACAAGGAAAAAGAACTTCAGACCAAACTCACTTATGAACATTGATGCAAAAATACTCAACAAAATCCTTGCAAACCGAATCCAAGAACACATCAAAACCATCATTTATCATGACCAAGTAGGCTTCATCCCTGGGATGCAGGGATGGTTTAATATAAAGAAATCCATCAACGTAATCAACCATATAAACAAACTCAAAGAACAAAATCACATGGTCATCTCACTAGATGCTGAGAAAGCATTTGACAAAATTCAACACCCCCTCATGTTAAAAGTCCTGGAAAGAACAGGAATCCAAGGTCCATACTTAAAGATAATAAAAGCAATATACAGCAAACCAACAGCCAACATCAAACTTAATGGTGGGAAACTTGAAGCAATCCCACTAAAATCAGGGACTCGAAAAGGCTGCCCACTCTCCCCCTACCTATTCAACATAGTACTGGAAGTCCTGGCTGGAGCAATTAGACAGCAAAAGGAGATCAAGGGGATACAAATCGGAAAGGAAGAGATAAAAACATCACTCTTTGCCAATGACATGATAGTGTACTTAAGTGACCCCAAAAACTCCACCAGAGAACTCCTACAGCTGATAAACAAGTTCAGAAAAGTGGCTGGATACAAAATCAACTCAAACAAATCAGTAGCCTTCCTATACTCAAAGGACAAACATGTGGAGAAAGAAATTAGGGAAAAGGTACCCTTCACAATTGTCACAAAAACTATGAAATACCTTGGTGTGACTCTAACTAAGCAAGTGAAGGACCAGTACGACAAGAACTTCAAACCTTTAAAGAAGGAAATTGAGGAGGATCTCAGAAAATGGAAAGATCTCCCATGCTCATGGATTGGAAAGATCAACATTTTAAAAATGGCCATCCTACCAAAAGCAATCTACAGATTCAATGCAATCCCCATCAAAATTCCAACACAGTTCTTCATGGAATTGGAAAGATCAATGTGCAATTTCATATGGAACAACAAAAGACCTAGAATAGCGAAATTCATCCTCAACAACAAGAAAATGTCTGCAGGAATCACTATCCCTGACCTCAAGCTATATTACAAGGCAGTTGTGCTGAAAACTGCATGGTACTGGTACAGAAATAGGCATGTGGATCAATGGAATAGAATAGAAGATCCAGAAATGAGCCCTCACATATATGGTCACCTGATTTTTGACAAAGGAGCCATAAACATTCAATGGAAAAAGG
Source organism: Micromys minutus (assembly GCF_963924665.1). NCBI lineage: Eukaryota > Metazoa > Chordata > Mammalia > Rodentia > Muridae > Micromys > Micromys minutus. The sequence goes on from NC_137976.1 coordinate 49,083,569, forward strand.
ACAGCCTATTCAACAAATGGTGCTGGTCCAACTGGAACTCAACATGCAAAAGAATAAAAATAGACCCTTTCTTATCTCCTTGTGCAAAGCTCAAGTGTAAGTGGATTAAAGATCTCCACATTAAACCAGATACACTGAAACTATTAGATGAGAAAGTAGGGAAAACTTTAGAACATATAGGCACAGGAGAAAATTTCCTGAACAAAACACCACTGGCTCAAGCTCTAAGGTCAAAGATTAACAAATGGGACTTAATGAGATTGCAAAGTTTCTGTAAGGCTAAGGACATTGTCAAGAAAACAAAACAGCAGCCAACAGAATGGGGAAAGATTTTTACCAACTCCACATCAGATTGAGGCCTAATATCTAAGGTATACAAAGAACTCAAAAAGCTAAATGCCAGAGAATCAAATAACCCTATTAAAAATGGGGTACAGAGCTAAACAAAACGTTCTCAGATGAGGAATATCGAATGGCTGAAAAATATCTGAGGAAGTGCTCAACATCCTTAGCCATCAGGGAAATGCAAATCAAAACAACCCTGAGATTCCACTTCACACCAGTCAGATTGGCCAAGATCCAAAACTCAGATGACAGCAGATGCTGGGGAGGTTGCAGAGAAAGAGGAAAACTTCTCCACTGTTTGTGGGGTTTCAAACTAATATAAAAACTCTGGAAATTATTTAAAATCTGAAAAAAGTACTGACAAAGATGTATTGTATAATTTTATGCAAAAAATGCTTAAAATCTGTACATTTATCTTTGTTTTGTAAAATAAAGTTGTTAAAGAAAAAAAACTTAGATGTCAGAAGATGCTGGCGAGGATGTGGAGAAAGAGAAACATTCCTCCATTGTTGGTGGGATTGCAAACTGTACAAACACTCTGGAAATCAGTCTTGAGGTTTCTCAGAAAATCATACGTGAGGACCAACTATACCACTCCTGGGCATATACCCAACATATGATCCAACATATAGGAAAGACACATGTTTCACTATCTTCATAGCAGTCTTATTTATAATAGCCAGAAGCTGGAGAGAACCCAGATGCCCTTCAACAGAGGAATGGATACCGAAAGTGTGGTACAAATACAAAATGGAGTACTACTCAGCCATTACCAACAATGACTTCATGATATTCTTAGGCAAATGGCTGGATCTTGAAAATATCATCCTGAGTGAAGAAACCCAATAACAAAAAATACACAACTGGTATGCACCCACTGATGAATGGATATTAGCCCAAAAGTTCGGGTTACCCAAAATACAATTCACAGACCACATGAAGCTCAAGATGGAAGACCAAAGTGCAGATGCTTCAGTCCATCTTAAAAAAGAGGAACAAAAATATCCACAGGAGGAAATACAGAGACAAAGTTTGAATCAGAGACTGAGACAAAGTCCATCTAGAGTCTCCATTATCTGGGGATTCATCGCATATACAGCTACCAAACCCAGATAATATTGCTGATGTTGTGAAGTGCATCCTGACAAGAGCCTGATATCGCTGTCTTCTGATAGGCTCTGGCAGAACATGGCAAATACAGAGGCAGATGCTCACAACAACCATTGAACTGAGAACAGGGTCCCCAGTAGAGGAGTCAGAGAAAGGATTGAAGGAGCTGAAGGGGTTTGTAATCCCATAATAACAATATCAACCAGAGCTCCCAGGGACTAAACCACTAAAGAGTATGGCCGGGCAGACCCATGGCTCCAGCTGCATATGTAGCAGAGAATGGCCTTGTTTGGCATCAATTGGAGGAAAAGCTCTTGGTCCTGCCAAGGCTTATGCCGCAGTGTAAGGGAGTGTCAGGGTGGGTAGAAGAGTGGGTGGGTGGGGGAGCACCCTCATAGAAGCCAGGGAAGGGGATGGTATTTGGTGGTTTATGGAGGGAAAACCAAGAAAGAGGATACCATTTGAAATGTAAATAAAATATATTCAATTTAAAACTTTTTAAAAAGCAGTACAGACAGAATATATTAATACTGGTATTAATTATAATGACCAAACAGTTTCAATGTACATAATAAGTATTTTGTTAAAGTATCCTAGGTGCATTTATCAAAGCTCATGTGCTAAATCACAAAAAAAAAAAAAATCTCTACATTTAAGAAGGTTAGCAGGCCAGTGAGATGGCTCAACAGGACATGCAGCCTAGGCATATGTGGTCAAGCTGGAGGGACAGATATTGAACTGTGGGAGCCACATAGAAAAACATCTTCTGACCCCACATACAAATGCTGTTTCAGGGGTGCACGCACACACACACACACACACACACACACACACACGCACACATAGGTACACACACTATACATATATAGTTTCTATAACAAAAGAGAGGGAGGAGGTTAAATTAATTTCATGTAAAGGTCTCTCGAGCTTTCTTAATTGCTGAAAATGGTTGTTAATGGTGCACTTGAAGTCAGACATACTTTACACCTCTTGAAGTAGAAGGACATAGCTGGTATATTTGTATTGGAGGAAAAGTCAGTTTGCTTTCACGTTGATCAGTCTGCTTAGGAACTATGACTCTGGTGGGCCAGAGCTAAGGCTGTGTATGATTTGTTTTTACCCTGTACTGTGTCTTTTTGTATAGTTGGCACACTACCGAATGTGTCCTTAGATAGCCCTGTCCTGGTGGTATTTTCAATAGCCACAAACCTTGCCTGGGACAGTGTGGGGTTGTAAATTGGCATGGAAATTCAAAGCAGGTTCTTGTTGGTGCACAAAACAAATTAGTTATATATAGGGACAGGAGTTTGGTTAGGTTTTGTCTTGTTTTTTTGTTTTCTTTTTTCCTTTGGTTTTATTTTGGGTTTTTTTTTTCATCTTCCGATGTTTCTGATGCAGCTTATACAAAGATAATTGTTCTATAACTGAATACCAATTCTGTAATTGCAAAAAAAAAAAAAGTGGCTGTTTTGTTGACGTTCTGAATGATTCTAAGTAAATACAATTTTAAAAATGAAAAAGAACATCTCTTTATCAAAAATAAGCAACATAAAAGTAAATGGTAGAGTGTTAAAGTGGTCCTATTATCCTGCAACAAAGGTGTATGCCTGGAACTGCAAAATCAAGAGAGGCTGAGGCAGGAGGATTATCCTAGTCCAAAGTTAACCCCAAAGAAAACTGTATTTCCTCAGAGCCTCAGAATGTCAGACTTACCAGGCTTCAAAATAGTGATGAAGATCAACAAGATCAAAGCCGGAGTCTTCCCCAAAGCACGCATCTGGAGTGGACTCTAGTTAAACTCAAATCGTAACTAACCCCCGGGTGGACTCAGTGATCCCAGCGTGGTCAACTTTGTTTCCTCTCAGTTCACCGATTTAATTATGACTTTTCTTCCTCATTTCTATATCTTTATCTTCATCTTCAGTTTGCCTCCAGTTGGATGACTAAGCCTGCACGGGAGAAAACAGACGTTTGCTGAACGATAAAGAAGCCAACACAGAACTCATTCGTTCTCTCGGGGTTAAAACATTAAGATGTAGTGGTTTATGGAAGTATTTCCCTTTTAAAGCAGAACTTTTTAAAGGATAAATTATGTACTAGAAAATGAGCAAACCTTGTGTGTGCAGCTGATGAATCTGCACAGCTACATGAACTTGGACAAGCTTTTCCAAAATTTCCAAGCCAAGGTGCTGACATTTGTGACTCAGAGCCCCACACATGCCTTCCCTGGTGTTGATTCTCAAGAAGCAAACATGGCCCTAACATCTCTCAACATTTGCTCATTTTCTTAGTCAATGAGCTTCACATAAATGAAATGCTTTACTGAGTTCGTCCCTGTATGCTGGTTTGGACTGACCAAAGAATATATGGTAACTTATTCATCAGTTTGTCTGTTAATTTGAATTACTCTATTAGGTGACTAACATATATAAAGCTTCTATGATAATTACTGATTTTAACATACGTCTTGGTATCTACGTGCACCCATTTTCTTGGGTACATATCTACAAATGAAAGGATAGTGTGAGACTTTAAATAAATACTTCCTGTTGTGGGTTAACTTGCCTGCCATCTCCTTTTATTTTAAAATACTGTCCCAAAACCGGAGAATGTGGCCTTTTTAAAAAAAGCCATTTCCTCTGCAGTTAGTTGAAATGAAACTATACAGTGTTGGGATACGCTGGGCTCTTGTCCAGTGTCACAGGTACCATATGATAAGAATGGGCATTTTCTTCCGTGCATGTAGAAAACTGCATGGGAAGGCAAAAGCAAAGACAGCCGTGGGCTTCTGCACGTTAAGAAACAACAGTGTCCAGAAAGTAGAAAACCGTCAAGGACCAGCTTCTTTGTTCCTGTATTTAAAAGCTATAGAGACTCTTGAAATGACAAACCACAGCAGAGAAACAGTGGGAGAGCTGAAAGGCAAAACTTCCCTTACAACTCAGAGAAAGAGAAACCTGCATCGCAGGAGCACACAGCCTTGCACCCACCAACAGGGAACAGCAAGCCAGAGCTGTGGAGAACAGCTGGTGTGAGGGAAGCCAGGCAGGCGCGGAGACTGTATAGTTTAAATAACCCCACATGGCGTGGCTCACAAGGCATGGCTATCTGTAGGATGTTCTTTTTTTCCCCATTTTCATTAAAAGTAGACTCTTTGCATGGTGGTGGTGGCATATGCCTTTGATTCCAGGACTCAGGAGAAAGAATCAGATGAATCTCTTGAGCCCGGGCTACAGAGGGAGTTCCATGATAACTAGAGCTACACAGAGAAACCCTGTTTTGAAGAACTAAAGATAAATAATACATAAATAAATAAATAAACAGATGATAGATGATATATAGATGAGAGAGGAAGAGAGAAAGGGAGAGAAGGAGGGAGGGACAGGGAGAGGGAAGGAGTGAGGCAAGGATGGAGGGAAAGAGAGGAGGAGGAAGGGAGGGAGGGAGGAAGGGAGGAAAAGAGGGAGAGGAGTTCTTGAGATATTCTTTTCTTGCTGTAGTAAAATTACCCGGGGGTTTCTACCCCACCTTAAAGCATTCAGTTCCCACCTAAAAGACACTAAAACCTTTATATTTATAATAGCGTTCAAGCCCTGGGCAGATACCAACCCTTTATGCTATCTTGTCTACTTTCCTGTTTATAACCCCGAGATAGAACTGGCCATGTTCTGCCTGGATCACTCTTATCCACTTGGCCAGCCCTCGAGGCCATGTTCTGTGATTCACTTACCCAGTGCTGACTTCTCTCTTTTCACCTCCCTTCTCTCTCCCTCTCATCTTTGCTCAGAAACCAACCCCAGGGAACTGAAGCCCCGCCTACCTCTCCTCTGCCCAGCTATAGGCTGTAGGTATCTTCATTGACCAATTAGGGATAATTTGGAAGGGGCAAGATTATATAGCATCACTTCCCTGACATGAGGCAACCAGAGACAGTATTTAGCATTACAACACGTAACAATAGGCCAAACCTCCATATCTCCACATAGGATATATTCTGATTATAGTTTCTCTTCCCTCTATCCCCCCCAAGTTCTTCCCCACCTCTGCTCTCATCCGGATCCACTCGCTTCTTGCCTCTCCTAAGAAAACAACAGGCTTCTCAGAAGATAACAAAACATAAAATATAACAAGATGAGACGAAAACCATCACCCTGAGGCTGGACAGGACAAATCAACAGAAGAAAAAGAGAGTCCTAACAGAAGGCACAGTAATGAGAGACCACCACCGCTCACGTACTCCGGAGTCCCGTAAAATACTAAACTCCAAGCTCTGCACAAACGACCTGTTGCCGATCTATGAGGGTTTTATGCTTGCTGCTTCAGTCTCTGTGAGATCATAACCTTTGCTTAGTTGATATATATGTACATAACAACAGAACTCCAGTGCATGAAGAGAACGTCAGTAGGACTGAAAGGAAATAATACTAGTTGGATGTTTTGAGACTATATTTTTAGTAATGGCTAAAATAACTGGATAACACATATATGTATGTATATATGTTCATAGTTATAAGATCATAACTTGTTGCTTAGATATTCACCTTTTATCACTATGAAACATCCTTTTTTGTCTCTTCATAACTTTTTTTAACCTAAACTTTATTTTGTCTGGAACAGACCATGGTTACTTATTTCTTTTGAGAAGGTTATTATTTGCATAAATATATATTCCCATTCTTTCATTTGCAAGCAATGTGTTTGATCTACAGTTATTCTTTTATACACAGCACATAATTAGATCCCATTGAGTGCCCCACCCCCAAATTCTGTTAACCTCTGGCTTGCACTAATAGCATAACTTTAGGGGAGGATAAACTAATTCTTAGAGGTTTTCCATTTGTGTTCTCTCTGTTTTATGCATCAGTTACATACATCTCAACTCCTTTTAATTAGTTTTCATTTGAAATTTTTTACTGCAATTCTCTCTCTCCCTCTCCCTCTCCCTCTCCCTCTCCCTCTCCCTCTCCCTCTCCCTCTCCCTCTCCCTCTCCCTCTCTCTCTCCCTCTCCCTAACTCTCTCCCTCTCCCTCTCCCTCACTCTCTCCCTCTCCCTCTCCCTCTCCCTCTCCCTCTCCCTCTCCCTCTCCCTCTCCCTCTCTCTCTCCCTCTCCCTAACTCTCTCCCTCTCCCTCTCTCTCTCTCCCTCTCCCTCTCCCTCACTCTCTCCCTCTCCCTCTCCCTCTCCCTCTCCCTCTCCCTCACTCTCTCCCTCTCCCTCTCCCTCTCCCTCTCCCTCTCCCTCTCCCTCTCCCTCTCCCTATACCTTTCCCTCTCTCTTTTCACTTTTGAGGTTTTTGGCTATGCTGAAGATTGTAGTTATAACTAAATTTAGAGGGCTAGAGAAATGACTCTGCTGTTAAGAACACTTGCTATGGTTGTAGAGGGCCCAGTTCCAGTTCACAGCACCCACACAGCTGATCACAGTCACCTGTAACTCCACTTACAGGGAATCTGACGCTTTCTCCTGGCCTCTGCGGGCCCCAGTAAGTACATGATATATACATAATTTATATGCAGGAAACATACATATGTGTATTTTAATTAGAAAATAAATTTTAATAGTATGAATTTATAACCAGCTAGTTTGAGTTAATGTCATATTGTTTTTGATATTCTTGAAAGCTTCAGCTCCTGCATGAGTTCATCTTTTCTCCTCATGTTGTCATTGTCACTAATAACCGATTTACATGTGCACCAGTTTAACATACACTTCCTGCTGCTTCCTTTACCTTCTTAATGGTGCATCTATTTGCTGGCTCTCCTGATAAAGAGATAAAGGTCTTGAGTTCAATTCACTTTCCTTAAGTTTATGCTGGTCTGTTAAGGCCTGGAGCAGTGAGCACGGGACTCTTAGGATGTTGAAAGCTTTGCTCCATTCTCGGCATTTTCTTTTGTCTTCACACTGGTCACCATGGTTAAACCTCCCAGACCCAGGAAGATGAAAGTTAGCTTTTTCTTTATTGGGTTTTACTGTAAGTGACTTTCTACAAGTCTACTCAGGAGGCTGTTTCAGCCCTGAGGTGGTTCTGTCTTAGAGGTAACAAAACCAGGTCTCTGAAAACCACTGGACAAATTAAAAAATACAATCATTTATTTGTATTAGAATACAAAGAATTATATTTACTCATGGCAGTTTTCAAACAAAACTGTGTCTTGTTTTCCTCCCCACATACCTCTTGCTCAACCTCCCTTTCCCCTTCCCATCCCCAGGATGTAGTCCTCTTTCCACTCCCATGGCACATGTGACACCCTACAGACATTCTCAGTACTTCCTGTTCCCTGCTCTTGGTGTCCCCTTATTCCAGGAAGCAACCATGAACCCAAAAAGAGCACCAAGGAGCCGTTTCAATGTAACCTCACCAGGGTCTATTACAAACTTAATAGTTTAGGCTAACTCACTGCTGACCCCCAGGATAGTTTAGTGAAGTAGTCCCAAACTATCATCAGGACAAGGTTTTATAGAAAATGGAAGCAAGTAAGGGGCAGGAGGTAGGGACTCCATCCTGGCAAGCATCTAGTGCTCTGAAGCAAAACTGTAAATGGTCTAAAAGTACATCTGAAACAATCCAACTAATCTATCACTAACTAATGTCAGGAAGTAGCTAGGGAGTAACTGGCTAAGGACAATTTGTAGGTTTTTTATCTGCTGCTTGGGTAGCTTGGGGACAAGATATCAGGTTTTTTTCTTTTAAGATGGAGGCCAGTTTCAAGATGGAGTAGGTTGGTTCTCTATCTCTGCACAGTCTCTTGTTTAAATGCATATACACAGCACAAGTTAGGATCTGTATATAAGGTATAGCATGATACTTGTCTGAGTTATGTCATGTAATATACCACTTTCCACATCCATACTTGAGCAAATTTCTTTTGTCTTTGTACTTGAATAAAATTGCATTGTGTATAACAAACACCACATTATTATTACCTTAATCTGTTAATAGAATCTAGACCCTTTGCACTGCTTGCTACTGTGACTAATGCAGCAATAAACATGGCTGTGCAAATTTATCTGTGTTAGGGTACTGAGTCCTTTGGGCATGTGCCTTGGAGTGGTATGGCTGAGTCATATGGCAGCTCTACTTCCGTTTTAATTTCCATAGTAAGTACATCAGTTTACACTCTCACCAGACAGGAATGAAGTTTCCTCGTTCCCACATTCAGTGTTTGTAATTTGTTTACTTGGTCACAGCAATTCTGGCTGGGGTGAGATGGAGCCTTTAAATGGTTAGGATTTGCATTTCTCTGATAGCTAAAGCATGAAAGACAGTTCTTCAAGGAGAGGGCTGTTGAGCTTGCTTCCAGTTCAGTGGTCACTAACCAGCTAGGAAGCAGGGGGCAGGCAAGTGAGTTAAGATTCCCAACCCTTCTCTTCCCGAAGTTCAGCAGCTCTTCTTTCATTGTTCATACTGAAAATGTACACTAGGGGTGACTTAGTTATTGCCTGTGTAGAAAAGCAGCGCTCCAGAGCTTATGACTCTACCATTTTTGCTGAGATGACTCAGTGGATTTGCTTTGAAATGGTTTGGGGCCATTTCTATACCACAGTTTCTGACAATGGTTTGCATTCCCCACCCCCCAACCCTTGAAGTCCTGTTGATCTCAAAACCTAAACTCTGCTATTTATATTGAAGATTGATAAACTATCTTCCACAGAAATCCTGTACATTTTCAAGATGACAGCCTTTCACCACAAGTACCTTTACCCTCTCCTTCTTCCTCTTCTTCCTTTTCTTCCTCTCCTTCTCCTCTTCCTCCTACTCCTCCTTCTACTTCTTCTTCTTCTGGAACATGTCAGGATTTCTGGTCTCTGCCCTCCTTCACAGCCAACCAGCATCACCATCCCCCACTGCTCTGGACAACCCTTTAGCCCTTCCTCACCTGCTTCTCTATAGGGCCTCATTCAACATTTAAATACTTACCCACATGGATTTCCTGTTTGGGCTGATATTATCACAGATATTTTCAGCACAGAATAAACCATTTGGTGTAATAGCATTAACTGCATGAGCAAAAAGACCACACATTAAAGCATGTGATCATTTCATACTTTGAGATCTCTTGAGCTCTTTCTTCACTTCTCATCTGATCCACGTGCAAATTTGCTCTAAGGCTTGCACATGCTATGTCCTTCTGATATTTGACAAAAAATAATTTTAAACCTATTAACATCTCCAAATGGTTTTGATAATAGTCAGAATTTGGTTTGTTTTTGAGGGTTGGGCCTATTTTCTTTCTGTCACTGAGAATCAGCACTAGTCCTGGTGACTCTGCTTTGTCTGATCTCACCAAATTTTAATGAATAACATCTCAAAAGAAACAGACACTTTGAACCTAAGTGAACAGTGGTGAGATTTACTTTATCCTATCTGAAGATCTATAACAAAGTATACAGATCTAAAATAAACAAACTAACTAACAAATAAAACATGGTGGCTCTACATTTAAAAATATGTATTTCTTTCACAAAGGACCTGAGTTTGATTCCCAGCATGCATCCATCCCATCTTTCAGCCATCTGCATCTCCAGGACCAAGGGATCTGAAACCTATTCTGGTTTCTGCAGATACACACATATGGTGCCCATGCATACATGCAGGCAAAATATACACACACATAAAGTAATAAAATAGCTTCTTATCTTTTAACATGTGAAGGCAAAAACATAGTTTTACAAATGTACCTTGGTAATGACAAAATTACAGTTTTTAAATATAGTTCACGAACTTATTTTTGTGCTTTAAAGAATTCCTTTAGCACTTTCCAATGTAATAAATTGTTTTTTTTTTTTAATTATGGGAGCTAGAGAGATGGGTCAGCAGTTATCAGCATGCACTGTTCATGCAGAAGACCTGAGTTCAGTTCCCAGCACCTATCCAGCAGCTCACAACATCCCATAACCTGGAGCATCAGCTCCAGGTGATCTGGAGCCCTCTTTTGGCCTTTGTATGTAATTACATTCATGTGCACATACACCCACACAAGTGCACATGCATATATATAATTAATTTTTAAAAATAAGTTTTAAAAGAATATGGAGGGAAGTATTTCAGACACATTAAAATGGGTGTTTTATATTTGTTTAATATCTTACATACTATGGTATGCCAGAAAATTTCTTCTAAAATGAAGTCCACTAGAGAGAAGTGAAGAGAGAGAAATTATTTTTAGTTTTAAGCTCATAGTAAAATTACCTAGAAAGCACAAAGCATTTGTAACATCTCTGCCCTCTACACAAGCATGGATTCTCCCATCATCCACATTCCCAACTATTCATGGGAAGGCAGATGGGATTTCTGGAGCTGGGAGAAGCAGATCATATAAGACATCTCAAGCCTCAGTCCTTTATAGACAACCTGGCAACCTATGATAAAATCTCAGCCTCAGCTTAATTACAGAATATCATAACACAAGGTAGCAAATTCCTCATCTGACAGTCACTGAGGTACAAGATCAGTCATGAGACCTTAAACTGTCTCAAGAAGCTAAATAAGTGGTAATAAAAAAATTACACCTATATTTTGCTGTGTCTCTTGGCAGCCAAAATAAACTTCCTTGAAAATACAGACAGATTATTTCCATTGATTCATAAACTAAGGACACTTTCCCACATGTGTGCACTAATAAAGTATCTGAATATTCAAAAGACTTCTGCTGCATTGTTATGTCTTGTATATTGTGGTTTTGACACCTCACCCTCTGTAGTTTTCCTAGAGGACTATGGTAAGAAATATCTGAAAGGTCCATCCATCTAGTACATCATGGTTCTGGTACAGCATATCTAATGAATATGCCTCTCATGTCATAAATATTAATGACACTTCTTTAAAACTCGGAGCATGCAATTCAGGACGCTTCTAGGCTCCCCTTTTTTGGGCTAGCTCATTCTAACCTCCTTTGGAGTGCTCCTTTTGCTTTGCTAAATACGTTTCTGTATAACTATGTGTGTCTCTTCATTGAATTCTTGCTTTCACAGAGAATACAACCAGAAGACCCGTAGCACCACTATTGTGGAACATTTGTTACAGCTGACGAGCCTACCCGATAGTTAATTATAATTCAAAGTCTTTAATTCTTACTGCTGTCCACTCAGCATTGCATGTGATTAAAAGACTTTTCATCTCAAAATCAGAAATGGCTTTAGTTTCTTGTTCTACTTTAAAACATAGAAATAGCAAAAGTGATATTTTTATCTAAAAACCAAATTTTTAGGTAACACTTTTTACTTTATATGTATTGGTGCTTTTTTGCCTGCATGTATGTTTTTGCATTGCACATATGGACAGTACCTATAAAGAACAGAAAAGGATGTTAGATCCCCTGGAACTGGAGTTACAGACAGTTGTGAGCCATTATGTACATTAAGTGCTGTGAGTAGATCTCGGGTCCTCTGAAAAAGCAACTAGTTCTCTTAACCACTCAGCTCTCTCTCCAGGTCCAGTGAAAGCATTTTCCCTTGTTATTAATTGGATAGTTTATGTACTTACATTTCAAATGTTATCCCCTTTCCCAGTTCCTCCTCCCATCCCTCTCCTCTGCAAGATTTATATCTACATGTTTATTCAAGGAAAAGCATTCAGGAAATACCAACAATGTATGTGACCAATAAAAATTAAGGCACTTGAGTTTTTATCTATTTCTTGCAGTTCATGTAAAAAACATGCTTCATTTTCACAAAAAAAAGGTGTCATTTAAAAATAAGAAAACTACAGAGTCTGACCCACCAAACAAAGGATGTACAAGGGCTGCAGATGTGCAGATGTGCAGATGTGCAGATGTGCAGATGTGCAGATGTGCAGATGTGCAGATGTGCAGATGTGCAGATGTGCAGATGGGCAGATGGGCAGATGTGCAGATGTGCAGATGGGCAGAAGGGCAGATGTGCAGATGCGCAGATTGCAGATGTGCAGATGGGCAGATGGGCAGATGTGCAGATGTGCAGATGGGCAGATGTGCAGATGGGCAGATGTGCAGATGGGCAGATGTGCAGATGGGCAGATGTGCAGATGGGAAGATGTGCAGATGTGCAGATGGGCAGATGTGCAGATGGGCAGATGTGCAGATGGGAAGATGTGCAGATGTGCAGATGTGCAGATGGGCAGATGTGCAGATGGGAAGATGTGCAGATGTGCAGATGTGCAGATGTGCAGCTTGGTCTTCATGTGAGTCCTGAATGACTGGAATGGGGGCTGTCCCAAAAGCTGCTGACTGTTCCTGGGATATGTTCTTCTAGCTGAGCCATCTTGTCTGGCCTCAGTGGAAGAGGAAGCATCTAGCTTTGCAGAGACTTGAAGTGCCATGGTAGGAGAATACCCAACACCCCCCCCCCAAATGCTCAGAGAAGAAAGGAGAGGGGAAAAAATTGTGGGAGGGGGTGACGGAGAGGGGGACAGTGAGCAAGATGTAAAGTGACTAAGTAAAAAAATTAATTTAAAATATAAGAAACACAAATGCCTAAAGGACCACTGGTGAATATTTCTACAGTAAAAACAGATGCTCACCATAACTATCTGGCTGTGTCCTATTTGCAAAGTAATGCATGACAGGATAAGGGAATGCTGTGTCCAAAATTTAAAATGTCCTCAATGAGCTCCGGTTCTGGATGCTTTATTACCCAGCTGGTAGGACTATTTTAGAATCTAAGGGCTTTTAGACACAAAAGCCTATTTAAAAGAAGCAGCCCAGTAGGTACAGGCCTTTGGAAGGTATGAGCAGAGCCATGTTCTGCCTCCTGCTTCTTCCTGCTCTGTATGACGTGATGATTCTTCATGGCACAATCCCACCACCAAGGGTAACAGGCCACAGTGGGTCAGGAAGCAGAGGAAGGGAAATGCCCCCATGTTAATTTCTTGTGCATGTCTCTTTTACTCAGCCCATGCTGTGGGGTCACCTCATTCAGGATGAGTCTTCCCTATTAATTAATGTAGGAAAGCCCTCACAGAAACCTCAGTCTCTTGGGTGATACTAAATCCAGCCAAGATGAAATTGAAAGTATCTTGAAAATCAATAATTACAAAAAGAAGAAATGAAATCTATGAGAAGCTTTAAACCCCAATTAAAAAAAACCCAGAAAACATTTCAGTTCTGTAAGACAAAATAGGTAGAAAAGTCATGATACTCAATTAGTGCTAAAAGTAGCAGTGTGTCTTTATCAAAGACAATGGCTCAGTGAAGACATCTGTGGGAGCATTTATTCCTAAAGCCCCTCAGTCCTCGGCTTTACCTATGACTCCCACTGTATTTCTTCTGCAGCTCACAAGAAACCTCATAATTCTATACCTCTTCATAAGTAAGCACCATAATTTATAATGCTCTCTTGTTACCATATCAGACAGAATTATAGCCTGAAATTCATAACAGACTTCCAAAGGAGCTCTCTAGAACCCCCACATACACATAACACACACACACGCACACACATGCACACTTGCATGCATGCACGCACTTGCGCGCACACACACACACACACAACCATACATTACGCACTGCATCTATAAGTTCACAAATCTATTATATCGGGCCACAAAAGATATGTCAAAACTGTAATTAAAAATAACTGAAGAGGCAAAAAGCCACCACAAAATAATACATGATTATAATGGTTTAAAAGAAAAGCAATAAAAGAACTTTTTTGTTTTTAGAAACAGTCATGAAAGTTAACTCTCAGTGATAACAACAGGCTGGAGACAATAGAAAAGAAATCCATTATTAGCAATAAATAGAAATAACTGTGTGTATCTCTAGGTATTTAGGAATAAATGCAAAGCTATAAGTGGATAAGATTGTCATTTTTCTAAGGGAATGATTTAATTCCTACCAAAGGCACAACTCAACTGATGACATTCACTGCACTATACACCACATTCCGATTCTTTAATGAATCCATTTAGGAATCCAATAGGAAAGAAAGTGGGAGGAGGACTGATCTGAGGCCAGTCTCAGTGCAACATCAGGAGAGGAGAGACATGAAAAGGGGAATGAAATCAATGGTAAGAAGAGCCAAAGACTGAGCTAAGTCAGTGTGGATTTTGAAAGAGATAATTCAGTGAGTAAAGGTTTAATAACTGGATCTATAAATGGCAGACTACTAATCAGTCATCAGACTCCTGCTCCGAACAAGTGACCAGCAGAGCAGAGCTGTCCAGCTGTGTGCACTCTGGCAGTCACATCTTGTGACTTTACTCAGTATTGCAATTTCCTCCTGTGGTCTAGAGCTGCACAGTTGGCTTGCATATGCTCTTCACATATACTGCAGGGCTGCCCAGCCCTGAGAAAGGTGTGACTTTGAGGGGGTGCCATAAACAAAACCAGAAAATTGCTTCTAGCTTAAGTTTTTAAAAAGCAAGGGAGTTAATGAATAGTAACTAAGGTAAGTTAGTGAACCTCAATTAAAGGGCCTAGATTCTGGAGTAAGACGTCTGGCTTCAACCTCTACCATAGCTGTTTCCTGAATTATGACTTGAGCAACATTGTTGATGTTCAGTGTATTAGCTATGTAAAGAAGGAATTGACTTTAAAAAAAACTTTGCCAATTACTCATGACATTACTCATGATATTTCTCATAATGTATGTCTTTGCTGGAATATTACATTTGTCTGTCTAGATCCCAGCTTTTCCCAGCTTTCTCTGTGACTCTGAGTGGAATCTGTTAGGAGCACTAGCAGACAACTGACAGTAAATGTAGGTAATTCAGTGGGTAGGGAGAAAGTAGGGTCACAGTATTGCTCCTGTTGCAATGTCACATTGTATGTCACTACTGTGATAAATCAGCTGGGCACTGGAGCAGGGATGTGGAGGTGAGAGAAGAGAAAAGAAGATTCCCAGAGTTCCTGGCCAGTCAATCCCATGGAACTATCAAACTCTTGTTTTAGTGAAAGACACCCCACCTTTAAAATAAAAATAAAAGTGCAAAGAGAGTAAAGAGCAATTGAGGATGATACCTGTAGACCAGTGGGCTCCACATGAGCACTGTACACAGATGTATACACCTCATACATATATACATATTGACATAATATACATGCCACACATAACATGTATATAATATGTATACCAAAAATAAACAGACTTTTTAAAAACAAAATATTGCGCCCCACCCCACAGCAGCCATTAGCTGCCTATACATCCTTACACAGAGATAGGACCTTATGATCCCCTAATCCTTCAAGGACAGTGTATTGATATTACCAGTCTTGTGTAGGTCTTATTCAAGTAATCACAGCTGCTGTCTTAGTTAGGGCTTCATTGCTGTGTGGAGACACCATGACCAGTGCAACTCTTATAAAGAAAACTTTTAATTTGGGCTTCTTTACAGTTTCAGAGGTTTAGTCCATTATCATCATAGTGGGAATTATCATAGCATGTAGACAGATGTGGTACTGGAGGAGCCAAGAGTTTTATATCTTGATCCACAGAGAGCAGAAGTGTATATCTCACTAAGTATAGCCTGAGCATTCATAACTTTAAAGCCTGCAGCCATAGTGATACACTTCCTCCAACTAGGCCACACCTCGTACTAGTGCCACTCCCTATGGCTAAGAAATTGCCCAGCCCCAACTAATTGTTTTTTAAGAGTTGTTATGGTCATAGTGACTCTTCACAGCAAGGAAACCCATACTGAGACAGAAGTTTGACTGCAGACTGGGATATTGCTGATAGGCCTAACCATGTTTTTGTTTGAGGAACATAGATTTGGCAACTTTAGGTTAGGAAAGCAGTAAAATGCTTTAAGAGGGGATTAATAAGCCATACTAGTAAAAGAAAGAAAGAAAGAAAGAAAGAAAGAAAGAAAGAAAGAAAGAAAGAAAGAAAGAAAGAAAGAAAGGAAGGAAGGAAGGAAGGAAGGAAGAAAGAAAGAAAGAAAAAAAGAAAGAAAGAAGAAAAGCAGTGGTGTTGAGAATGATTTTAATGGGGCAGAGGGAGGTATATTCAATGGGTTTCAGAGGGGAAGAATTTTAGTATGTTGCCTAGAGATCATTCTTGTGATATTTTCATGAAGAATGTGGCTGCTTTTTGCTCTTGACCAAAGGTTCTGTCAGAGGCTAGGTTGAAAAGATTTAGATTAATTGCATTAGCAAAGGAAATCTCAGAACAGCCTAGACTCTCTCCTATTGTTCACTCTTATGAAGAACATTGATAAGAGCAGGCTGAGCAAGGAAAGTACAAAATATATGGTCCAAGGAGTAAAAGGCCACAGGGAAGTGGAAGCTAAATGTTGTATTCAAAGAGATAAATAGATCAACAATATTAAACGGAATTAAGGGAGGGGTGAACTCAAAGGAAAGATCACACCCAGCTAAGCTTCCATCTGTGAAAAGGAATTAAAGAAAAGCTTAGGTTCAGACTGGTGATACACACCTTTAATATCAGTCCTCAGGAGACAGATCTCTAAGTTGAAGATAACCACAGTTTATAGAGCAAGTTCTAAGACAACCAAGCTTAGGCAGTGAAGGAAGCCATTAAAAGCAGAAAGGTGATGAAGATGTCATTAAACGAGGGACTATGCTCTGCCCCAGCAAGCAAAAGAACTTGGCAGCTTCAGCCATGTGGTCCTGGCTTTAGGATTAAGGGGAGAAAAAAAGGCATTATAGAATTTTCCTTTGAAATTAAGGAAGGAAAGCTTTTGAGGCAAGTGTGTGCAGGGGTATTCCTAGATGCAGACCTTAAAAGGCCACTGTGTGAATCTATGAGGGTGAATCATGGGTTGCCTTGGAGACCTTAAGATATCAGTGATGCCAGAGCCATCTCAGCAGGATACCTGCTGAGGAAAGCTACTAACAGTGAGTGGAACCAACCATAGAGAAAGAAGTGTCTTGCAGTCATTCGTCCATAGGTACTGAGCATGTTTTTGATGGTCTAATAACTATTTTACATTTAGTATTTACATTTTCATATGTCCGAGGTCTCTATCAATATCTGTCTTATATAATGGTCTGGTATGGCTTTGTTCACAGCTGAGACTAGTCTTTGTAGGAAAAAAAAAATCTGTGAAGACTTCTCAAGAGCCTTGAATACCTTTGTAAATGAGGGAGACATTTATTCAAGGCTCCTCAACTTTGTCCCAAACTCTTAAAGCCACGAAGAAACACGGTTCTACAGGAACATCATCAAATTGGATCTGATCTTGTGTTTCAGAATATCTCCCTTCACCCAGCAACTGATCTTTTACTATGTTCATTCCCCTCCCTCCCTTTCACTGTGCAATATTCATGGCTTCTTTCCTCTACCATGTTAACCACTGCCACTGTGGATTGACCTCTAGTACAGCTGCCATCAATCCCTTCCATTCCTAGGGGATAAGTCTATTTTTAGTAGCCCAATTAGAGTTTGTTTCACATAAGGTGAGTGCATCCCATATGATATGATCTCTTTAAAATACCTTACACCTATCATTTCTATAGGACACCATCCTATCTCATCGTAACCTTATTCCCACCATTAGCAGGAAAATATTAGGAAATCTGATAGTGGTGCTGTCATAACCCTAGGCCAGCCCTCCTCCCACTCTGGCAGTATGGTTGGTTTGAGATTAACCCTCTTCCTGAAAACACCTCCCACCTTTTCAGCCCTCCTCTGACCTAACTTCCCTCCAGCACTATTTGCTTCTCCATTTCCTCCTACAGGAATCTCCTGCTCTTGCTCTAGTCAGGAGGACTGAACCTTTTTGTTCTCCCCTTCCCTGTGCTCCTCATCTTCCCAACACTTCCACTTCCACCTGAAATTTTTCCAGTTGCAAACCTTTCAGAAAACAGAGAGCAGAGTGAACCCTTTTGTTTTCCCATTGCAGCCATTTGTTTGTTCATTTCTTTCTTAGATCCTTCCATTTCTACCCACAATTTTCTAATTGCGTAGCATTTTTTCAACCTTTTTAAAAAAAAACAGAATATAAAAAGAAGGAAAAAAAGAAAACAAAAAAAAAAAAATCTCTTCTGGGAGCTAAGCAGGGAATATCCCAGTAGTAGCAGCCATAATAAATTTTTGCTGGTGTCATGAAAAACAGTATCTATCATGTTGTCCCTTGTTATTTTCTCAGTGGCATTTGAAATTAAACTCTCATCTTGCCTAGCTAACCCCAAATTTTGGTGTCACTTGTGCTGGACTTTTGCTACTTTCTTCTTCCACCATGCTCCACCCTTACCAGCCCCTAACATAAATAGGAGGTAAAAGCTAATAGAGAGGAAGTAAAAAAGATCCCTGAATAAAATCTGAGGTCATAAAGTGGCTAATGTTATCCTGAGACTACTTATAGCTCACTAGGAGCACCAAAGTTCCTGGGTGGCACATTTGATCTTTCACCATCAGGATATCTAATTTCCTCTTTTTTCTTTGAGAATGACTACATGCCAAGACCAACAGTAACCAGCAGCAACAACCCACCCTGACTCTAAGGTCCCTAGCATTTATATGTCCTCTGAAGTGTCCCCAGAAATCCAAACATCACACACTCACAGAAACTATATGTTGCTGACAAAATTACACCCCTGCTAGAGCACAGGTCAAATATAGTTAGCTCTTGTGGACAGTCTGAAGCAGCCCCATATTCCACACCTTAAATTAAAGTGAAAACATATCCTTATAATATATCTGGGTATTTTAAAGAAGCCAAAATGTCAAAAGTTGTCACTATAGCAATGTATATCCTGTGCCATTATATGGGGGAAGTATGTGATCTGATTTTTAACGTTGATTTTATGGGAGATTACAGATAAGAGATTACATGAGGAGTTTGCTACCAACAGTGTGAACTTCAGCTCCCATTTTACAACACTCCCATTTGTCCTGAACACAGAGAGCAGTGAGCATGCGTTCCCTTCCACCCAACACCAACAACAAGACTACTAGACAACAGAGCTGCAGAAATCCTGAAAACACGGCTACAAAACATGTTAATTAAAATGATACTGAAGAGCCCATAGGTACAACTTCTGCATTTATTTATCCATAAAATTATCAGACACTTTTTGATGTTGTTTATCACAAAAAAAATTTGTTGGAAAACTAGATGAATTTTATGTTGCTGGCCTAGCTGCACAGAGCTATTTAGATGAAAGCGCTGCCAAAGGTTTAAAGAGTTCAGTGAAGATAGTTCATTGATCGTGCTTCAAGGTTTTAAAGACAGTGATCTTTCTCATGTTCTGAGCAGAAGTACTCTTCATATGTGAAGTCATGAAGATTTATAAGCACAGAGAGAAACAGAGGTCAAATTAGTAGACTCTAGTAAAGGACCAGATGAGGCAAAGATTAAGTCACTCTGGTGATGAACAGGCTACACACTTGATGTGACTACAAGACAAAAGAAGTATGGGGTGTTGGGGTTCTGTAAACCCGCACCCCACAGTTACCTGGCAACAGCCAGGTATGCTCAGCCCCAGTTACCTGACATTATAAAAGGGGCTGTTTGCTCCCTCCTCTCTCTCTTGGCCTCATGCCCACTCTTGTTCTCCTTCCCTTGGCCCTCCTCTCCCATGCCCTCCCCCCCCCCCCCATGTGATCATGTCCAGCCTCTGGTTCTCTACTCCTCTTCTTTTCTTTTCTTTTGTCTCTGCCTCTACTACACCCTTAACTCCCATCCCCATGCCCTGAATAGCCTCTATTCTGTACTATACCATCAAGTGGCTTGTCCCTTATGTGGAAGGGATTACCAACATGGGTTCCCCCAGGGGCATTCCTCTTGCCCCCAAGCCTTGGTGTGTCTCCATGGAGAATATCCACACACACACACTCTGTTCATCTCTTTCCTAACATTGCTGCCAAAACCCAGGACATCATCTCTTTCCCAACATGGGGGGCCACCTTCAGACTCCGTTTATTCAAGTCAGCAGCCTTCTGTTGACACTGAGGTATTTGTGGACAGTATTCCTAGAGATCTGCTTGAAGATGAACCGGTTCCATTGTTTTAAAAAGCTGAACCTGTATGAGATCTTCTTTTAATGGTGGATCCCCTCACTGGCCTTATTGGGGGTTATGTGTTTGTCACTTTTTGTACAAAGGAAGCACAGGAGGCTGTTAAACTGTATAACAATTAGAAAGTTCATTCTGGACAGCACATTGGTGTCTGCATCTCAGTTGGCAATAAGAAGGGGGATGTGAACTTTGTTTTTAAGAGTAAAACTAAGAAACATATTTTTAAATAATTTAGGAAAGCAACCCAGTGTCTCACAGCCTTCATTGTTCACTTGCAACTAGATGATAAGAGGTATAAGAGGCATTTGTTTCCTTCAATATGAAGATTGCAGAACAGCTGAGAAGGCAAGGTGGTTAATGAGTGAAAAAATTTTATAGGTGAGTAATAAATTTACATTATTGTCAGGCCTCTTGCTCCCCTCCAGCTCCTCCCATACCTTCTCACTCCGTCTTAATTTTCATAACCTCTTCTTCTTTGATTATTATTGATACATCCACACACAGCTTGAGTTCATTTAGTGTTTGGGTAAATAACCTATTGGAAAACTGAAACAAAATAATTATCCACTCAAATGTCAATCTCAGCTTCTTCATACTTTCTAGTCACCTTTTCCTCTATTCTGTGTGTTTTGGGATATAGCAATTTAAATGTGTTATCTCCTGCCACAAACAGCCTTTCTTTGTAGAGTGTAAAGATGAAGATGGAGGACATTTACCAGTGGAATGATGTTTCTGCTCACACGTTCTCTTTCAGTTTCCTATATAGAAAGTAGCCCTGACCTTTGGATTTATCTTGCAGTGCCCTCCGAACCCCCATGGTTAGCACAGACTCTACTTTGGTTCTTGAAAGGGAGCAACTGATGATATCTTGTTATGAAAAATCAATATGGTATATCCACTTAATTCTCCAGACAATAGGTTATCAGTAGGGTCAGATCCCTGCCATGAGATAGACATTTCTTAAGTGCTTTGGTGGACAAAATGGCATTGTTTGGTGACAGGACAATGCATGTGGGCCTTATTTTCTTCATCCAACCTCAGTTTTGAATTGACTTTTTCAAACAAGATAACATTGAAGTCAGATTTGACTTCTGGTGTAAGAATACAGTTTCTCCAACACTGTTTATTAGGGAGATTATCCTTTCTCCTTTGTGTGGAAAAAAAGAAATGGAATTAGAGAGCTAGACTTGAGGAGGAGAAGACAATAAGAAATAAATGTAGGGAGGGAGGAGGGGAGGGAGGGTAGGAGGAAAGGGAGAAAGAAGAAAGGAAGGAAATAAAATAGGAAAAAGAAAACAATAAAAAAAGAACTCAAATTTGAATATAGAAATATATTTAAATAAAATTGATTCCTGTAGATTTATCAAAAAAAGATAGAAAGATATGGAAATGCCAAATTGAAAGGAAAACATTACAATTGCCATCCTAGAAACAAAAATAACATAAGAAAGCCAAGAGCAGTTGTTTACATCTTGATTCCAACACATGGTTACTAGGATGATACAATGATCCCCCTGCCTCTACAGTCCTGATATAGCTATTGATAATAATGAGAGATAGCAATAATAATAAATAGAAATTAAATACCATAAGAGAACACCATGAATATTTTCTAACCAATGAACCAGATAACTGAAAAGAAGTAGAGAATTTAAGAAACATACTACCTGCAAAAAAGCATTATGAGTAAATAAAAGTCTGAACAAACCCAATTAGTAATAACACTAAACCAGTCATAATGAAACTCCCAATTGAAAAAATAAATATTTTTAGCACTTAAATAATAACTATCAATCCTGCCCCAAAACTATACAGTTTTATTTTCATTTCACACCGATACCAAAACTAAAGACAGCCTAAGAAAGAAAATCTATAAGCCAATATTCTGGATAAAAATAAATGTCTCCCAAGCTTTTCTTTAATTGTGAGTGGCAGCATTTAACTCTTGAGTTCTGTAGTCTGTATAAATAAGATTATATGGAAAACACCAGGTCTGTTGCCAGATCATGCAGTAATTAGGCACTCTTGGTCCATGGCCAGAATGGCCTAGGAATGTCTGAATATAGGTAAACACTCCCATAGCTGACCCTGGGCAGCTGCTGCCTCTGCTGTTTCCATCTTCACTGACATCAGAACTCAGCATCTTTGTGGACTCTGCTCTCTAGTGTGGACTGAACACTGGAGGCTCTCCTGGAATATTCCAGGCCATCAGCAACAGCTTGGACTGCTGAGACACCCTGTCTCATGGATTGTTCAGTTATTAGAGTCTCTGCTTCTTCTGTGTACGAATAACCATCCAATCTCCTTTTAATACACATTTCTTCTATTGGTTATGTTCCACTAGAAAAACCTAGGTTATGTAAAGATAAAGCCTAATTTTAACAAATAAACTTTAGGCATTTCAATGATATCTCATTGCACTATTCTTAGATGTTTATAAATAAAACTGTCTTAGTGAATCATTGCTCTGAAGAAACACCATGATCAAGGCCACTCTTATAAAGACAAACATTTATTGAAGTTGGCTTTCAGTTTTAGAGGTTTGGTCCATTATCATCATAGGAGGAAGCATGGACACATGCAGGAAGACATAGAGCTAGCGAAGGAGCTAAGAGGTCTACATCTTGATCTAACTGCAGACAGAGCAGACTGACTCTTCCACACCGGGCAGAGCCACACAGTGATGCACTTCCTCCAAAAAAGTCACCTCCTAATAGAACCACTTCCCATGGGCCAAGCATGTTCAAACAACCAGAAAGGGTTTCATTGTTGTGAAGGGACATCATGACCAAGGTAACTCTTATGAAGGCAAATTTTTAGTTATGGCTGGCTTACACTTTCAGAGATTCTTTCTATCATCAACATGAAAAGAAGCATGGCATCATGCAGGCAGACATGGAGGAGCTGAGAGTCTTACATCTTGATCCAAAGGCAATCAAGAGGAAACTGCCTTCTGAAGACAACCAGGAGAGGACTAGCATTCACAAATTGGGCAGAACCTGAGCATAGGAGCCTCAAAGCCTACCCCCACAATGATGTACTTCCTCCAACAAAGCCACATCTACTGCTAAAAGGCCATGCTTCCTAATAGTAATACTCCCTATAGACAAGCATTGAAACAAATGAATCTATGGGGACCAAACCTATTCAAACGACCACAAAAACCTAACCATTAATACATATATTATAATGCATAACTTTCTAAGCAGTGGGGTAGGGTGGGAGGAATAGGAAGAAGAAAAAGAGGTAATTTTCTCAAATTGAAAGAAAACTATTTTAATAGAAAAAATATTTGCCTTAAATGTCTCATTTGGGCTATGTGAAGAGTGAATGGGCCTTGTCTTGTTTTAATTTCTATCACTGTGTCATAATGAAAATACTTTTGTGAGTATGCTTTCATACATTTGTAATCACAGTCAATGGAAGGCCAGCCTGGGCTCTACAGTGATTGGAAAACTGCCTTAGAAATCAATACCTCATTCCAAAATAACAAAGCAAACAAAATAAGATGAATAAATTCATTTTTAATATTTTTGTGATATAAAGGGTACAGGCTCATTTTGAACAATTAAAAAATATATGCCAAAGATTATCAATGTATGTATTCTCAATATTTCCCTCCAAAGAAAAATGGAGGGAAAAGTTACATCATCCTATCAACCTTTTAGCATGTGAAGTTCTCCAAGTTCTCCCACCTACACAAATAGTTCAAAGATAGTTGCTGTTTGATAAGTACATCAGAATAGAATGTAAAAATATACAAATCCTAACATCCATAAAACTGTTGTGCATGAGGTGTCAGCACTTTTGTAGTAATACAAGGAGTTGAAAATACTGTCACTGAAAAAGCTTTCTATCTCTCTTGTAGATATGACAAAGATATGAATGAATCCAGTTCCATTAAATAATAGAGTTAATATCATAACCTTAAGACATATCACCAACTGGTTAATTAAAAGTAGAAAGTGTAAGAAGTGAAAGTAGCAATATTAAAAATGTAAGGATAAAAATATAAAGAAAGGCACATTCAAACACAGCTGGAGAAAATATGAATTGACACAATTTCACTGATCTACTGACAATAAAAATGCTTTCCAATTGACGGGCCATTACACTCAAAAAATCATCTCACAGGTGCACTTAAATAATGCAGAGATTTACCACAAGAAACATTTCACACATTATTGTTTAATACCACACACAACACAAAGTCTATATGCCCATCCAAGGGCCATGATTAATTAAATTACAATGTAATCATACAGGGGAATTTTAGGTAGCCGTTGACAAGAATGAGGTAGTTTTACTTATGATGATATAAAAGCATCTCCAATATCCACTTTATTAGCTTTTATACATCCAGAACTCCAGTGTGGTTTTGACAAGGAGATGTCTTCACAAGCAGATGTGTGCATATATATACATTTGTAAATAAACATATAAATGCACACACACATACTATAGTCATGTTGCATACACAGAATTTTTTAGAAGAGCTCACATAAAATTCTTTAGTAATGATGTTCCTTCTGCAGTTATTTCTTGAGGAAACTCATTTTTCATCATACTGTATTGCACAACTTGATGTTTTAAATAACTATATGTTTTCTTTGTAATAATTAAATCAGTTCTCTCTGAATAAACAGGTAGCAGCAAAGATTCCAAACTTCCAATGACAGAAAAACTTAAATGCAAATCTATTAGAATATTTGTGCTTTCTAAGAACTTCTGAAGAGCTAATTTACAAATAGTTCTTCCATTGTAGAATTTTTAAGAAAGCAAAGGAGTAATTATGATGTCTCTTGACTTCTTTTTCTTGCTTCTAGATTTCAACCACTGACAAAGTAAGCCAGTCTGTACCATTGACTTCACCTTGTGACACTGGGTGTGCCTCCATCTTGGTCACAGTATCATAGAGTGGATTGCTCTTCTCTGTGTAGCTAGCATAAGGCTGCATTTCATCCTTGGAAAAAGCTCAAAGTTAAAATCCAATCAAATGGGCCAGAAATTATTACCAAAATTACCCTTGCTTCTACCACGTTAGCATTGACTAAGAATGCTTATAAATGTGTCTCTGACTCACATGAGCAGAAAATCAAAGCTTTGTTCTAATAATCTATCAAAAATGTCTGTTGATTATTTATATTTTGTGTGAGATGGTTGTTCGGTGAATGTAGATATGTAGAGAAGTATGGATGGCATAAGAGGTATTTCAAAAGAATGAGTCAAAGAAAATAAGAAGGTTGTCTTCGAAGAAGAAGAAGCAGGCTGCTTTATGCTTAGATAAGAGAAAAAATTATTTTGGTGTCTAAATGAGACAGTTTCATGCAGAAGGGAACATCTACTTGATTTCTCCAGAGAATACAATCCAAATAGGGCAAAGTTGTTAAGATACCATTAATCAGATGAAAAAATAGGTTGGAAACAGACAGATGGATACATTGATATTTATATCCAGGATTTTCTCCTTTATCATAGTAGTTGCAAATCATTGTTCTCCATTCATTTCTGGAAGTTAATTTCTGGTTTGTTGAGACTTACATATTAATTATCAGAACATTTTGGTACTATAACTGTTTATAAGATATATATTATAAAAAAGATATATATTATATATATATATATTTGATAGATATTTACCAAAATATGCATTCTGACTGCTAACTGCAAAATCAGAATTGTTTTGTTCAACAAAATCATGACTATTGATGCAAATTATAGATTATTCTTCTAGATTTAAGACCATGTGTTTTTAAAGTTTGCATATATTTGTAAATTTATCTTACCTCTTCAACAGCTGAAGTAGCTTCTGATTTTGGGAATTTACATTTTCTAAAAAAAAAAAAGCAAAACAATCTGGAGTGACTGAATCAACATAATTGTTTAAAATAAACAGTTATGGTATCAAAATGTTCTAATAATTAATATGAAAGTCTCAGTAAATCAGAAATGAATTACCAGAAATGAATGAAACACACTGATGTGCCCTTACCATAACCAAAAATTCTGGGTCTTAGACAAAAAAGCAAAACACTGAGATAGGAGCTTAATGCACTTAAATGGATGTGATGCCATCTCTTTGCTATATAAAAATAAATATTGTGGCTATTTCTCAAAATAAAGATATTAGCATGTCCTAATTCTCAGCCCTAATTGGCTTAATTCACAGTGCTTGCTCATCTGAGCATCTCAACACTGTCATCATGTAAGGTACTCCCATTCTAACCATCCATGTGTCTCTTTCGTTTACAAGAACAATGTTGTTCCTCAATAAAGTAACTGTCAGTCAGTCAGTCAGTCCCACATTTCTCACCCTTTTCTAATTCAATAAGGTGGAAGAAAAATTCAGCAGTTAATACCTGAAGCCAATGATTTTCAAAAGCAAAATGCATCCTATGATGACCAAAATAATAGATGGGATGATGTATTGAATATATGGTCCTAATAATTGGTGACCTGTAATGATAGAAAAAATTATGGTTCAAAGGTGGGAAATCCAGATAATGGTATACATTTCATTGATAAAATGAATACAGGAGTTAATGTATGGAACTGAAACATGCTCAAAATCACGCAGCCAGAAAGATCAGGAGCTCCAGGGAAGAAGGGGAGGGGGTCTTCTTTGCTAAATGGGCACACTGTTCTGGTCTCTACTAAACATTTATTTTATAATTGTGAATTAATGCTGATTTTAATCTTGGTCACAAAAAATATTTGCAGCAGCTGATGGTTAATGCAGGGACACATAACTGATCAAGGTTCTGAGAATAAATGGTTGTTGAATGGAGTGTTCAGCATTTTACAAAAGAATGTAAAAGCCAGAGGATAAGAAAGACTGTTGTAAAACCCAATCCTCCAGGCAAAAAATAGGTGTTGAACTCAAAGCAGCAGCGGCTCCAGGTACAAGATGTGTACAAGAGTAGACCTGTGAACGTTCCACCAATAATGGGGAAATGGATCATAAGTTGTCCTTGTTCAATTACATAATTCCCCATACATGCTCATGCAAGCAACCTGAATTAAATACAATGTGACACAAACACACACAAACTGACAACAACATCACACACCCAAAAGAGTAGAGGGGGGACATGTTAAAAAGAAGTTCAATGGAAAGAAATAGAAGATAATGAGAGAAATGTTATCAAAGGTGTGTGAGTGTGTGTGTGTCAAAATAATATATTTTAAAGAGAAAAACTAAAAATGTGTCTCAGAACTTTCAGAGAAGTAAACATCTATCTCTTTATTCAAGAGAGGGAAAAAAAACAAAAGAACTCTTCAGGAAAAGAGAAAATGATGTGGGAAGTTCTGTTGCTTGCTGTCTTTGCAGAATACTTCATATTCTCAAGAGACTGGTAGGAGAGAGAAGGGACTGGTGAGAGAAAGAAGGGACTGGTGGGAGAGAGAAGGGACTGGTAGAGTACCCGGTGAGTCAGATTTACACCTGACTACCATTTTGTATTCTGAAACCCAATATAAAGCTAGGGGTGTTGCCATTTTTGTCATTGTATCATGAGCTTCAAATATACAAATAATTTCCAATAAATATTGGCTTCACAGCCAAGACAGAATAAGAAGGAAAATTAGTGCTCACTTTGAACAGCTTCAAGAAAATCAGGAAGAGAAGAATCACTACCCTAGGTCATTTATTCAATAAGCCTAAGACATATGAAAGTATTGATGTATCATATTAATACTCTGAGAGTTAAAGTCTACACATCACTGAAATATGAACATTTATGATGGTTATAAAAGGACATTTAGAGAAGTTCGGGTTAGAATTATTTAGTACTAGCAATTCTGTTCACTTGATACAAAGTTACAAACTTCTCAGGCATAGCAGTGGATTCCCTAGCTTTAGAATAAAGTCTGACTAAGCTG
This sequence comes from Micromys minutus, assembly GCF_963924665.1. Taxonomy (NCBI): domain Eukaryota; kingdom Metazoa; phylum Chordata; class Mammalia; order Rodentia; family Muridae; genus Micromys; species Micromys minutus. Next base: position 49,111,806 of record NC_137976.1, read on the forward strand.
TTGACATTGGCTTGCCTGTTCTTAGCTATTCATTATCTACGACTGAATAATAAGTTCATACCAGTTCCCTCCCAAGGAAGGAGCAACTGCTCTAAAATCTCACCACTCAGGCAGCAGATTAGGGCAGATCATGAAGTCAAGGCTACAAAGAGCACTCTTATCTCAGAAGAAAAAGAGAATATGGAGTAAAAATAGAAAAAACAGAGAAAGAGAAAGGGCAAACTGGCATCCAGGCCTGTGGATAGCTAATCAGGTAAAAGCACTGCTGTCAAGCAAGAGGATCAAACTTCTATCCCATATGGTAGAAGGACATGCTGTTCTCTGGTGCCTACATACTTACTATGGAACATGCACAAACACATACATACATATACACACACACACACACAGACATACATACATACATACATACATACATACATACATACATACACATACATACATACACACACATACATACATACATACATACATACATACACACACACATACATACATACTTACATACATACATACACATAAACATACATACACACATACATACATACATACACACATACATACACACACATACATACACACATACATACACACATACATACATAGATACATACATACATACATACATACATACATACACACACACACATACATACACACATACATACATACACACATACATACATACACACACATACATACATACACACATACATACACACACACATACATACACACATACATACATACATACTAAAGGCAAAAATATTTCAAGAAGGTACTCACTACTTCTACTCAGTTCTGTGAACAGAGACTTGGACTGGTTACCAGTTGTCACATGAGAGACAAAACAGAAAACAGTAGACACATTGTTCTGCTCCCAGTGGCATGTGCTCCTGACAGTCACAGTGCCATTGCTGTGTGATTCATTCTTAGTGACACAATCCCCATCTGGAGTCCAAGAGATCTGCGCAGCAGGCTTGCTGGTAACTGCCTCACAAACTGCGGTTCTATTTTTCCCTGGAAAGAGGGTTACTTCAGGGGGCACTGCAGAGAGGGAAGGAAATAAAGATTCAGTCTTGTCATAAATTACAATTACAAACTGTTTCTATCTAAACTCTGGAGACCTGCAATACTGAAAGAGCAGGCTACATGACAATGTCACTTACCCAGCACTTGGAGGTCATAGGCTGTACGGAAATTCCCATCAGGTGTTACTATCTCACACGAGTAATGCCCTTCATGCTGGAGGGTCACTGCACTGATCTGAAGGTCAGGACTGGGGTCAAGTGTGAAGGTGATGTTTCTGCCCAAGCAGTTGGTTCTGTTGGTCTCCCCTGTTCCTGGTTTGTAGGCTATTACGCAGGAAGGCTGTCCTCTGGGGGTCATTATCCATGTTAGTAATAATGCACTTGTCAGTGGAAGAGAAGGGCAGCAGAGCAGAGCCTTTGTACCCATCTGCACAGACACCGTAGTGTTAACTGGGTACAGAGAGAGAGAATGAGAAAAGGAAACCTTGTGAGTTAGGTCTCTTCACAATAATGTATATGAAGTTACACTAGAACACTGCTTGATTAATGAGTGTACTCCAATGATAGTATATTTTTCTTACTTTACTATGTGCAATCTATCAGAATTAAATACATTATTCATTTTCTAAAGTAAAGGTTCAGGCATGTGGGTTACGCCCAAGTTGCACCATAAGTCCTCACATTGCTTGTATAGTGACGTAAAGAGTCTATGTCCGATACAAGTTTGCTGAGTAGCAATTATGCAACAAAATTATCTGTCACAATACTTCTAACAAAAAACAGCAATGTCATCACTTAAACAGGGTCAAACCTTACTATGAATACAGCTTGCTTGTGATAAAGCATTGCATTACCATCTCCCCTGTCCTATTTTGATATCAATTGCCTCTTTGGGGAACTCAAGTCACATCCAAATAAAGGTCACCTAATCAGATGAAGAAATACATTCTTCAGCACAGACCTGGGAGGGTGCCAATGCCACAGTCCCATCACTCACACTAAGATGGCAAAGGTTGAAAGTCAAATCCTCAGGGTCTCTCACACCATCACACTCACATCACCAGGTTCTGCTACTCATCCTAAGTCTGTCCAGCAGCCAAGGCATCAGTTACTGTCCCTAAGCAAGGAAGGTCACCTCTCCATTCCCACAAGATAAGCAAGAATATTACCTTCCGTCACAGGTGTTGAACTGTTCTGTGTTGCTTGGTTCTTATCAGTACAACTTGACTCTAGAAAATATTGAAATATAAGTGCTTAAATATCTAAATAAGTAATCAGGAATTTAAAGTTTTATCATCACTGATATGTCAACATCACAAAAATTACATTTATTATTAAACAATCATTTCCCATTTATGCGTGACCTTATTTGTCAAATAGTTTGTATGGTAGGTAGACCTGTCTTTCTTCCAGCTCCTTGCCAGGTTCAGTGTAGGCATACCTCCTAAGCTGATTTCATTAAACTCTTCCTTCAGATGTCATCCCCTAATTAAAGCCATGTGGTCCTAGGCCTCCCTCATGTATGTAGTAGATTTGCAGCTTGGATTTCATGGCGGTCCCTCAACAACTACAGCAGAAGCTGTCCCTGAATTTGTTGCCTGCCTGTGGATCCAGGTCCCCTAGCTGGGCCCCCTTTTCTGGCCTTCATGAGAGAGGAGGCACCTAGACTGACGTGCAGGGGGTTGGGGGGGGTTGGTGATACCCAGGGGGCTTCTTCTTCTCAGAGGAGAAGGGAAGGGAGTTTGGGGGAGGAACTGCCAGGGGGACTGGGATGCGGGCGCTGATGTTGGGATGTAAAGTGAATAACAATTGGGATGTAAAGTAAAAAATAAATGAAGTAATTTTAAAATAAGCCATTTGGTCCAATAATGATTTGCCACAGATGAAGAAACAAAGCCATTCTCCAAAAGTGTAGACATTGAGTCACCCAGAGGTCATCCTCTCCTTTCTGCCTGCTGCTCTGCCTGGTGACTGAGCAGCAAATGAAGCAGAGCAGGTAGGAGAAGGACGAGAGCCCTCCCTCTCTGTTCCCTCCCTGAGTTCTGTACAATTGTTCACAAGTATAATGAAGAAAACCAGGCATGTTTGCCCAGAGCAGAGGCAGGAGAATTATGAATGTCAGAGCAGCTGGCCATTTTGTGAACTTGAGGCCAGCCTGGACTACACACACTTCGTTATAATAAGAAACAAAACAGTTGAAATTAACTTCAAGCTTGGTTTCTGAGACACTGACCTAAAATAGTTCCATGCCTTACGTGCAACATTTAAAAACACAGGAAAGAAAAAGTAGATTTGATCATTATCCGGAGGCACCTACACAACTATGAAGTGCTGGTGTGCTTTAATAGTAAAAATTGGACTAATTATGAATGTACATTTCAAAGAAAGGCAAAAGAATGCCTTTGGTAAACATCAGATCAAACAACAAAAGTATAGGAAATTATTAATTAAGAACATGAAAGGACAAAACAACAACAAAAACCTGTCATTAGCTGGAAGGAGGATGGCATAGGAAGACATGCTATGAAGAAAAATAAGCCAGGTACAGTGAGGTAAGTGGCCCATGGCATTGAATGTGACAGGAAATTGAACCCAAGACCTGAAAGCAGAAGTGAAATTCCAGTGGACTTGGAAGGGTGTGGGCAAGGGAGGGGCTGATGAAGGAAGAAGACATTTCTTCTTTCTTTCCTTTGTTCGGAATACAGGATGAATCATAAGCCACAGAACTACAACTGCCTGATTTTAATTGAGAATAGATTCTTTCATAAAATTGTTTATAATTGTGGTTCCCCTTCCCCAACTCCTCCTAGATCCTTCACACCTACCCACGTCCCCACCTTTTCTTGCTCTCTCGCTCATTAGAAAGCAAACAGTGGACATCTAAAAATAAAAAATAGTAATAAGATAAAGTAAAAACAAAGAACAATAATCCAAACAAAACAGGAAAAATGCAGCTAAATTAAAAGCACCAAGAACACATGTAGACACACACATTCTTACACACAGAAACCCCATGAAAACACAAAACAAGAAATCATAATATGTAACTAAAATACCTGTAAGGGGGAAAAATACCCAGAGAAAGCATTATGACACAAAAGTACCCCTGAGTATATTTTGTGTTGGCCATCTATTGCCGGGTACCTGCCCTTAAGTGTAGGTTACATACTCAGTGAGACTCAGTTGGAGAAAGATAATTTTCCTTTGTGAGCAGTTATTATTAGAGATAGCTTCTGGGTTAGGGTCGTGTCTCTGTCCAGTTCCCTTCTCAACAATGGGATCCCATGTGGCTTTGACGTGTGCAGGCCCCATGCATGTTGCCACAGTCTCTGTCAGTTCATACGTGTGTCAGTTCTTCAATGTCTTGAAGGCCTTATTTTCATGGTATCTTCCATCCCCACTGGCTCTTTCTATTTTTCTGTCCCCTCTTTAGCAGAGTTCCCTGATCCCTGGAAGGAAGAATTTGATGGAGGATTCCCATTTAGGAGTGTTATCTTTTTCCTATAGTAGCATGCAGAGGACCCTCCAGTACCATGAACAACAGTCAGTAGAGATGAAGGTTCTAGGTAGGCAGCAGCTCAACTTCTTCATGTTCCATGAGTTACATTAGTTGAGTTCCATGAGTTGTCTTTAGCAATAGAGCCTGACCATCTTTTTGTGGAGATGAACCAACAGCACTGCTAATACAGCCACCTGGTTTTTAACAAAGATGCCAAAAGTACATATGGGAAGAAGACAACCTTGTCAACCAACTGTGCTATGAAAATTGGATGTCTATATGTGGATGAATGAAAACAGGGTCCTAACTCTTACCTCATACAGGAATCAACTCAAAGATATTAACATGAGAACTGGAACTCTGATGCTGTTACAAGAAAGAGTATAAGCAACATTCAAGATATAGCAATAAACAGAGCTTTAGTCACTGGGGAAATAAAGCTAACTATAGACTAAAGAGATTCCATTAAATTAAGAAGTTTCTGTACAGCTTAAGAAATAAGTGAAAAGAGAGCCTACAAAATGGGAGAGGCCTCTTTGCTAACTATATATCTAACAGAAGACTGATGCACAGAATATTTTTAAAATTCAAAAATAATTAACAACAACAAAAAAAAATCAATTGACCCAGTTAACAAAGGAGTTCTAATGAACTGAAGATTCTCAAAAAGAAAGAAAACAAAAAGAAGAAGAATGCAAATGGACAATAAACAAGAACTAATCGGTATGGCCCTGCTTACAAGATCAGACAAGATCAGGCAAGTGCATGCTGGTTTAAGCATAGAAAACAGTCTATAAACATTAACTGCACATAAAGTCATTTGAGAGTCTACAATCCCAACACTCGCTGAACACCAAGCATTGTCATGTTATGATTATTGTTGAAGAACGGGCATCAAGCCAGGTAGTAGTGGCACATTTCTTTAATCCCTGCACTTGGAAGACAGAGGCAGGTGTATCTCTGTGAGTTTCAGGCCAACTTGATCTACCAAGTAAGTTCCAGTACATTCAAGGCTACACAGAAAACCCTTTTCTTAAAAAAGAAAAGAAAATGGGTATCAACTACAATGTGACATATTGTGCCTGCTATGTTGGCTGTAGATGAGCCCCTCAGTACCTGGTGAAACCAGACCTTTCATTGCTGAACTTAATACCTTTTCAGATTGCTAGTGCTAATGATAATTCTGATAAACACACCCATTACCACAGCTGAGCAGCTGGCCCTAGCATCAACTTCCAACTAGTCTCCCTTGTTTGACACTTCTGCCTCCCTCCCGCTCTTCTGTTTTATACCCAATAACTATTTATTCTTCTGGTATCATAGATATTTAGTGTTATCTCCAAGTGTGAAAAATGTTCTTACTTATCCATTAAAGCATTTCCAGCATGGTTGTAATGTGTTGATTGGTTATTACCATGAAACAAGAATAACAAACAGGGATTTTCCTTTGTTGAAATCACAGCATGTGGATGGCTCATGATTTAACACTTTGGGAAATAAGTTCTTAGTGTTAATTACTAGTATCCATTTTTAGCAGAAATTACTGGTAAAATAAAAGGGTCATTACAATTTTTAATTAATAAATACTCCTCCCAAAGACTGCAAGGTCCTGGAAATTAAACAATATAAAAATACAATGTAAGGTTTCAGACCAATGATAAAAGTATGCTGTGGTGTCAAATGTTTTACAGTTCAAACGCATGTCTTTGGACAGGAGCAAGTACTATAAAGGTAAGAGAATGGGAAAGCTTCCAGACCAGAGATGAAATGTGGATTAGGACTTAGGATTCCTAGGAAGTGTGACTTCAAAGAAAAAAGAATTACACAGAAGAAATAATCACTTTAGAAGCATAAAATAGGTAGTTTAAAGAGTTACAGATAGTCTTGGCAAAAAAAGAAAAAAAAACAGCTAACGGGAGTCAAAGCTGGGAACTGACAGCTTTAATTCTAAGTGTAAATAAACACAGACAGGATAGGGAGGCAGATTTAAGACAATCCTAAAACCTCAAGGTTCAAATATAATGTTCCTTTGCCAAGTTGTACGGTCCAAAAGAATATTGCTTCTTCTGCATTGTTTATTATGTAGATCAATGGCTTGGAAACTAGGTATATCACTTCCTGAACTAGGGCTAAAAGTGTTTATTAATTAAAATTTGAATGATCCTCCTTATTTTGCCAGTAATTTCTGGTTACAAGTAAGGACTGGAGAGACTGCACTATGAGTAGCCAGAGAGCAGAGAGGTCTGTGCCAAGCACACGGAAAGTGCACCCTCTGCCCGGAATTGTTCAGGGGAGCTGGAACCATGCCTTAGAATCTCTGTTTCCACCCTGCGGGCTCCTGCATGCAGAACAGGCACTCAGGCCATCTGCCACCAGGAACAGCAGAGATCCAGAGACACAGGCCAGGTACACGGGAGAGACGAGAACCAATCACTGACAACAAGACCACATATAATCACAGACAACAAGATGACAAGAAAAAAGGAAAAAAACTTACCCCGGGGAAACCAAGACAACCTGGCAAAACCATAACCCAGCTCTCCCATCACAGCAAACAGCAGAATGCCAAACACTCCAGAAAAAGAAGACTCAGACCTGAAATCATACCTTAAAATGATGATAGAGATCCTTAAACAAGAACGGGAGGAAAAGCATGAAGAAATAGAAGCTTTTAAAGAGGAAACAAGAAAAAGACTCAAAGAAATCAAAGAACTAGAGGAAAACAGAACCAAAGAGATGAGGAAATTGAAGAAGGAATTTAAAAATGGAAATGGACACAATAAAGAAAACACTAAAAGAGACAACACTGGAGGTAGAAAACTTAAAAAAGAAATCAGGAATCACAGATTCAAGCATCTCCAACAGACTACAAGAGACAAAAAAGAGAATTTTGGGGGCCAACACAACATTGAAAACATAGACAAAACAGTCAGAGAAGATGCAAAAACCAAAAAACTCCTAACCCAAAATGTCCAGGAGATCCAGGACACAATGAAAGACCAAACATAAGGATAATAGGAATAGAAGAGGGCAAAGAATATCAACTAAGAGGCACAGTAAATATCTTCAACAAAATCATAGAAGAAAACTTCGCTACTCTTAAGAATGAGATGACCATGAGCATAAAAGAAGCTTACAGAACTCCAAATTGAGTGGACCAGAAAAGAAATTTCTCCTGACACACAATAGTCAAAACGCCAAATGCCAAAAGCAAAGAAAGAATACTAAAAGCAGTAAGGGAAAAAGGTCAGGTAACATATAAAGGCAGACCAATCAGAATCACACCCGAATTCTCAACAGAGACTATGAAAGCTAGAAGACCCTGGACAGACATCATGCAGACCCTAAGAGAGCACAAGTGCCAGCTCAAGCTGCTATACCCAGCTAAACCCTCAATCACCATAAATGGAGAAACCAAGATATTCCAAGACCAAACTAAAATTACACAATATCTGACCAGAAACCCAGCACTACAATGAACTATAGGTGGAAAACCCAATACAAGGAGGGAAACTACATCCTAGTAACAACAAGAAAATACCTAAGCAAGAAAACCAAAAGAAGAAAGACACATAGGCACAATTCAACCTACAAAAGCAATAATAGCAAGAAACAGAAACCACTATTCCTTGATATCTGTTAATATAAATGATCTCAATTCCCCCAATAAAAGGTTATAGGCTATCAGACTGGATACATAAACAAAACCCAGCATTTTGCTGTATACAGGAAACTCATCTCAGAGACAAAGACAGACACTATCTCAGAGTAAAAGGTTGGGAAAAAACCTTCCAAGCAAATGGCCCCATGAAGCAAGCTGGAGTGGCCATTCTAATCTCGAATAAAGTAGATTTTCAACCAAAGTTCTCAGAAAAGATAAGGAAGGACACTTTTTACTCATTACAGGGGAAATTTGTCAGGAGGATATCTCAATCCTTAACATATATGCTCAAAATACAAAAGCACTGATAATCATTAAAAAATCCTATTAAAGCTCAAAAATACATTGCACCCCACACAATAATAGTGGGAGACCTCAACAGCCCACTCTCAACAATGGACAGATCATGGAAACAGAAACTGAACAAGGACACAGTAAAACTAGCAGAGGTTAAGAACCAATTGGACAGGGCGGGGAACAGAGCCCGGCCCATATGCCACGCGGACTGCCAGCTCCTAAAGTTGAGAGACTGGTGAGTGGGAGATCTGGGCGGCCGGGGAGCAGAGAGATCTCTGCAGAGTGCGCACAATGGGCACACCCTCTGACATGCTTGATCCGGAGACCAGGAACAGAACTTTGGAACCTCTGTTCCCACCCGGCGCCTCTGAGGCATAGAACAGGGCTCGGCCCATCTGCCACCTGGACCAGTGGAGATCCAGGGACACAGACCAGATACAAGAGAAAGGCAAGAACATATCGCTGACAACAAAATGGCAAAAGGAAAGCGAAAGAGTATATCCGAAGGAATCCAAGACAACCTGGCAACACCAGAACCCAGTTCTCCCATAACAGCAAACATCGAAATGCCAAACACTCCGGAAAAAGAAGATGCAGACCTGAAATCATACCTCAGGATGCTGATAGAGATACTTAAACAAGAACGGGAGGAAAAGCAAAAAGATTCAGAAGCTTTTAGAGAGGAAACAAGAAAAACACTCAAAGAACTAGAGGAAAAAAGAATCAAAGAGATGAAGAAATGGAAGAGGGAATTTAAAGTGGAAATTGACACAATAAAGAAAACACTAAAAGAGATAACCCTAGAGGTAGAACACCTAAAAAAGAAATCAGGAGTCACAGAAGCAAGCATTTCCAATAGATTACAAGAGATGGAAGAGAGAATCTCGGGGGTGGAAGACAACATTGCAAACATAAACAAAACAGCCAGAGAAGATGCAATAAACAAAAAGCTCCTAACCCAAAATGTCCAGGAAATCCAGGACACAATGAGAAGACCTAACCTAAGGATAATAGGAATAGAAGAGGGAGAAGAGTATCAACTAAGAGGCACAGTAAATATCTTCAACAAAATCGTAGAAGAAAACTTCCCTACCCTCAAGAATGAGATGACCACGAGCATAAAAGAAGCCTTCAGAACTCCAAATAGCTTGGACCAGAAAAGAAATACCTCCCAACACATAATAGTCAAAACACCAAGTGCGCAAAGCAAAGAAAGAATACTAAAAGCAGTAAGGGAAAAAGGTCAGGTAACATATAAAGGCAGGCCAATCAAAATCACACCCGATTTCTCAACAGAGACTATGAAAGCTAGAAGAGCCTGGACAGACATCATGCAGACACATAGAGAGCTTAAGTGCCAGCCCAAGCTGCTATACCCAGCAAAACTATCAATCACCATAGATGGAGAGATGAAGATATTTCAAGACAAATCAAAATTTATACAATATCTGACCACAAACCCAGCACTACAACGAATTATAGGTGGAAAACCCAATACAATGAGGGAATCTACAGCCTAGTAAAAACAAGAAAACTCCTAAACAAGAAAACCAAAAGAAAAAAAAGACACAGACACAACTCAACCCACAAAAGAAATAATGGCAGGAAACAGAAACAACTATTCCTTGATATCTGTTAACATAAATGGACTCAACTCCCCAATAAAGAGACATAGGCTATCAGACTGGATACATAAACAAAATCCAGCCTTTTGCTGCATACATGAAACTCATCTCAGAGACAAAGACAGACACTATCTCAGAGTAAAAGGGTGGGAAAAAAACTTCCAAGCAAACAGCCCCAAGAAGCAAGCTGGTGTGGCTATTCTAATATCTAATAAAGTAAATTTCCAACCAAAAGTTATCAAAAAAGATAAGGAAGGACACTTTTTACTCATTACCAGGGAAACCGGTCAGGAGAAACTCTCAATCCTTAACATATATGCTTCAAATAAAAAAGCACCCATATTCATAAAAGGAATCCTACTAAAGCTCAAAAAATATATTTCACCTTACACAATAATAGTGGGAGACTTTAATACCCCACTCTCACCAATGGACAGATCATGGAAACAGAAACTGAACAAGGACACTGCAAAACTAGCAGAAACTTTCTTTGAACCAACTAGAATTAATAGATATATACAAAACATATCATCCTAAAGTAAAAGAATACACCTTTTTCTCAGCACCCCATGGCACCTTCTCGAAAATTGACAACATAATTGGACACAGAACGAGCCTCAATCGATATAAGAAGATTGAAATACTCCCATGCATCCTCTCAGATCACCATGGTCTACGACTGGTCTTTAACAACAACAAAGACAACAAAAAGCCCACATACACATGGAAACTAGACAATGCTCTGTTAAACGATAGCAGGGTCAAAAAAGAAAGAAAGAAAGAAATTAAGGATTTTCTAGAATTCAACGAAAACAAAAACACAACATACCCAAACCTATGGGATGCAATGAAATCAGTACTAAGAGGAAAACTCATAGCCCTAAGTGCTTCCAAAAAGAAACTGGAGAGAGCTTACATCAGCAACCTGACAGCACAGCTAAAAGCCCTAGAACAAAAGGAAGCAGATGTACCCAAGAAGAGTAGATGGCAAGAAATAATCAAAATTAGGGCAGAAATAGACCAAATAGAAACAAAAAGAACCATTGAAAAAAATCAACAAAACCAAGAGTTGGTTCTTTAAGAAAATCAACAAGATTGATAAACCCCTAGCCTGACTAACTAGAGGGCAAAGGGAGAGTATACAAATTAACAAAATCAGAAAAGAAAGTGGAGACATAACAACTGAAACTGAGGAAATTCAAGAAACCATCAGATCCTACTACAAAAACTTATACTACCCAAAATCGGAAAATCTGGAGGAAATGGACGAATTCCTAGACAGATACAAGAACCTAAAGTTAAACCAGGACCAAGTAAACCATCTAAATAACCCTATAACACCTAAAGAAATAGAAGAAGTCATCAAAAGCCTCCCAACCAAAAAAAACCCAGGTCCAGACGAGTTCAGTGCAGAATTTTATCTGATATTTATTCGGGATATAACACCAATACTCTCCAAACTATTCCAAAAGATAGAATTAGATGGAATACTACCTAACTCGTTTTTTGAGGCTAAAATAACCCTCGTACCTAAACCACACAAAGACCCTACAAGGAAAGAGAACTTCAGACCAATCTCACTTATGAACATTGATGCAAAAATACTCAACAAAATCCTTGCAAACCGAATCCAAGAACACATCAAAACCATCATTCATCATGACCAAGTAGGCTTCATCCCTGGGATGCAGGGATGGTTTAATATAAGGAAATCCATCAATATAATCCACCATATAAACAAACTCAAAGAACAAAATCACATGGTCATCTCACTAGATGCTGAGAAAGCATTCAACAAAATCCAACACCCCTTCATGTTAAAAGTCCTGGAAAGAACAGGAATCCAAGGCCCATACTTAAACATAATAAAAGCAATATACAGCAAACCAACAGCCAACATCAAACTTAATGGCGAGAAACTTGAAGCAATCCCACTAAAATCAGGGACTCGGCAAGGCTGCCCACTCTCCCCCTACCTATTCAACATAGTACTGGAATTCCTGGCTGGAGCAATTAGACAGCAAAAGGAGATCAAGGGGATACAAATCGGAAAGGAAGAGATAAAAACATCACTCTTTGCCGATGACATGATAGTGTACTTACGTGACCCCAAAAATTCCACCAGAGAACTCCTACAGCTGATAAACAAGTTAAGCAAAGTGCCTGGATGCAAAATTAACTCAAACAAATCAGTAGCCTTCCTATACTCAAAGGACAAACATGTGGAGAAAGAAATTAGGGAAAAGGTACCCTTCACAATCGTCACAAAAACTATGAAATACCTTGGTGTGACTCTAACTAAGCAAGTGAAGGACCTGTACGACAAGAACTTCAAACCTCTAAAGAAGGAAATTGAGGAAGATCTCAGAAAATGGAAAGATGTCCCTTGCGCATGGATTAGAAAGATCAACATTTTAAAAATGGCCATCCTACCAAAAGAAATCTACAGATTCAACGCAATCCCCATCAAAATTCCAACACAGTTCTTCATGGAATTGGAAAGATCAATGTACAATTTCATATGGAACAACAAAAGACCTAGAAGAGTGAAATCCATCCTCAACAACAAGAAAACATCTTCGGGAATCACTATTCCTGACCTCAAGCTATATTACAAGGCAATTGTGCTGAAAACTGCATGGTACTGGTACAGAAATAGGCATGTGGATCAATGGAATAGAATAGAAGATCCAGAAATGAGCCCTCATGTATATGGTCACCTGATTTTTGACAAAGGAGCCGTAAACATTCAATGGAAAAAGGACAGCCTATTCAACAAATGGCGCTGGTCCAACTGGCACTCAACATGCAAAAGAATGAAAATAACCGTTTCTTATCTCCTTGTACAAAGCTCAAGTGTAAGTGGATCAAAGATCTCCACATTAAAACAGATACACTGAAACTATTAGATGAGAAAATAGGGAAATCTTTAGAACATATAGGCACATGAGAAAATTTTCTGAACAAAACACCAATGGCTCAAGCTCTAAGGTTAAAGATTAACAAATGGGACTTAATGAGATTGTAAAGTTTCTGTAAGGCTAAGGACATTGTCAAGAAAACAAAATGACAGCCAACAGAATGGGAAAAGATTTTTACCAACTCCACATCAGATAGAGGCCTAATATCTAAGGTATACAAAGAACTCAAAAAGCTAGACACCAGAGAATCAAATAACCCTACTAAAAAATGGGGTACAGAGCTAAACAAAACGTTCTCAGTTGAAGAATATCGAATGGCTGAGAAATATCTGAGGAAGTGCTCTACATCCTTAGCCATCAGGGAAATGCAAATCAAAACAACCCTGAGATTCCACTTCACACCAGTCAGATTGGCCAAGATCCAAAACTCAGATGACAACAGATGCTGGTGAGGTTGAGGAGAAAGAGGAACTTTTCTCCACTGTTGGTGGGGTTGCAAACTAATACAACCACTCTGGAAATCAGTCTGGCGATACCTCAGAAAATTGGACATAATACTACCTGAAGACCCAGCTATTCCACTTCTGAGCATATACCCCAGAGACACCTTAGTACACAACAAAGATATATGCACCACAATGTTCATAGCAGCTCCATTTATAATAGCCAGAACTGGAAAGAACCCAGATGTCCTTCAGAAGATGAATGTATACAAAAATTGTGGTACATTTACACAATGGAATACTACTCAGCCACCAGAAACAATGACTTGTCCAAATTCTTAAGAAAACGGCTGCATCTAGAGAACATCATTCTGAGTGAGATAACCCAGTCACAAAAGAACAGACATAATATGCAGTCACTGATAATGGGATGCTAACCACAGAGGCTCGCACTGCCCCAGAAACAATTCACAGACTGTAGGAAGTCCAAGAAATAAAGAAAACAAAACAAAAAAAATCTTTATACAACAAGAAAACTTTGACTATTTCCATGTTACATTTTGTTTTACATGTACTTTATGCTCATTGTAACTATTAAGTTTTCAATGCATACTATCAAACCTTTAAAAAAATCAAGTACTGACTAACAAATAAATTCATACAGTTTTATGTAAAAATTATTTTAAAATCTGAAAAAAAAGTACTGACAAAATGTATTGTATAATTTTATGCAAAAAATGCTTAAAATCTGTACATTTATCTTTGTTTTGTAAAATAAAGTTGTTAAAAAAAAGAACCAATTGGAATTAAAAGACACCTACAGAACATATCATCCTAAAACAAAAGAATACACCTTCTTTTCAGCATCTTACAGCACCTTCTCAAAAACTGACCACATAATTTGTCACAAAACAAGCTTCAATAGATATAAGAAGATTGAAATACTCCCATGCATGCTTTCAGATCACCATACTCTAAGACTGGTCTTTAATAACAACAAAAACAACAAAAAGTCCATATACACATGGAAACTAAACAATGCTGTATTAAACAATAGCATGGTCAAAAAAAGAAATAGAAAAAGAAAATAAGGATTTTCTAGAATTTAATGGAAATGAAAACACAGCATATCCAAACGTATGGGATGCAATGAAAGCAGTACTGAGAGGAAAATGCATAGCTCTGAGTGCTTCCAAAAAGAAACTGGAGAGAGCATACACTAGCAACTTGACAACACAGTTGAAAGCTCTAGAACAAAAGGAAGCAGATACACCCAACAGGAGTAGATGGCAAGAAATAATAAAACTCGGAGCAGAAATTGACCAAATAGAATCAAAAAAAAAAAAACTATTCAAAGGATCAACAAAACCAAACTTGGTTCTTTGAGAAAATTAAGATTGATAAACCCTTAGCCAGACTAACTAGAAGGCAAAGAGAGAGTATCCAAATTAAGCAAATCAAAAATGAAAGTGGAAACATAATAACTGAAACTGAGGAAATTCAAGAAATCATCAGATCCTACTGCAAAAGCCTATAGTCCTCAAAGCTGGAAAATCTGGAGGAAATGAATGAATTCCTAGACAGATACCAGATACTAAGGTTAAACCAGGACCAGGTAAACCATCTAAATAATCCCATAACACCTAAAGAAATAAAAGCAGTCATCAAAAGCCTCCCAACTAAAAAAAGCTTAGGTCACATGGGTTCAGTACAGAATTTTATCACACATTTATTGACGACCTAATACCAATTCTCTGCAAACTACTCCACAAAATAGAATCAGATGGAACACTAACTAACTCATTTTTCGAAGCCACAAAAACCCTCATTCCTAAACCACACAAAGACCCTACAAGGAAAGAGAACTTCAGTCCAATCTCACTTATGAACATTGATGCAAAAATACTCAACAAAATCCTTGCAAACCGAATCCAAGAACACATCAAAACAATCTTTCACCATGATCAAGTAAGATTCATCCCTGAGATGTGGTGATGGTTTAATATATGGAAATCCATCAACATAATCCACCATATAAACAAACTCAAAGAAAAATAAACCACATGGTCATCTTACTAGATGCTGAGAAAGCATTTGACAAAATTCAACACCCCTTCATGTTAAAAGTCCTGGAAAGAACAGGAATCCAAGGCTCATACTTAAACATAATAAAAGTAATATACAGCAAACCAAAAGCCAACATTAAACTTAACGGTGGGAAACTTGAAGCAATCCCACTAAAATCAGGGACTGCACAAGACCACCCATTCTCCCCCTACCAATTCATCATGGTACTGGAAGTCCTGGCTGGAGCAATTAGACAGCAAAAGAAAATCAAAGGAATACAAATTGGAAAGAATGAAGTAAAAACATCACTCTTTGCAGATGACATAATAGTATACATAAGTGACCCCAAAATTTCCACCAGAGAACTTCTACAGTTGATAAACAAGTTCAGCAAAGTGGCTGGATATTAAATTAACTCAAAGAAATCAGTAGCTTTCCTCGACTCAAAGGACAAACATTCAGAGAAAGAAATTAGGGAAAAGATACCCTTCACAATAGTCACAAAAAATATGAAATACTTTGGTGTGATTATAACTAACCAATCAACAAATGGGACTTAATGAGATTGCAAAGTTTCTGTAAGGTTAAGGACACTGTCAAGAAAACAAAACGGCAGCCAACAGTTGGGAAAAGATCTTTATCAACCCCACTTCAGATAGAGGCCTAATATCTAAGGTATACAAAGAACTCAAAAAGCTAGACACCAGAGAATCAAATAACCCTACTAAAAAATGGGGTACAGAGCTAAACAAAACGTTCTCAGTTGAGGAATATCGAATGGCTGAGAAATATCTGAGGAAGTGCTCGACATCCTTAGCCATCAGGGAAATGCAAATCAAAACAACTCTGAGATTCCACCTCACACCAACCAGAATGGATAAGATCCAAAACTCAGATGACAGCAGATGCTGGCAAGGATGCTGAGAAAGAGGAACACTTCTCCACTGTTGGTGGGGTTGTAAACTAGTACAACCACTCTGGAAATCAGTCTGGCGATTCCTCATAAAATTGGACATAGTACTACCTGAAGACCCAGTTATTCCACTTCTGGGCACATACCCCAGAGACGCTCCAACATACAATAAAGACGCATGCACCACAATGTTCATAGCAGCCCTATTTATAATAGCCAGAAGCTGGAAAGAACCCAGATGTCCTTCATAGATGAATGGATAAAGAAATTGTGGTATATTTACACAATGGAGTACTACTCAGCTATCAGAAACAATGACTTTAGGAAATTCTTAAGAAAATGGATGCATCTAGAGAGTATCAGCCTGGATGAGATAACCCAGTCACAAAAGAACATACATAATATGCAGTCATTGATAATGGATACTAACCCCAGAAAGCTCTGAACACCCCAGAAACAACTCACAGACTATATGAAGTTCAAGAAAAAACAAAGGCCGAAAAAAAAAAAGAAAATGAAAAACCATTATGCTTAATCTTTACACCAAAAAAACTTTGACTAATTCCAGGTTACATCTTGTTTTACATGTACTTTATGCTCATTGTAACTAGTAAGATTTTAATGCACACTATCAAACCTTTAAAAAAGTCAAGTCCTGACAAAAATGTATTCATACACTCTTACGCAAAAATGCTTTAAAACTGTACACTCATCTTTGGTTTTTAAAATAAAGTTGTTCAATTAAAAATAACCTTCCTTTCTGTATATTTAAACATTTACGTGCCAATTTTTTTCCTCTGCTACATCAATTCCTCTTGTTTTAATCAAATGGGAATGCTTAATTAAAATCAAAAGAAATTTAAAAAAAAAAGAATGGATACAAGCAATCAACACAGCCTTAAAGCAAGCTGGTCTGAAAGCATGATCAAGTTTATGAGGACATTTTACAATGTTTCTTAGTCACAGGGGAAGATCACTAACATCATTCACATAAAAAATTGATTATTGTGGCTCTATTTAAATACCATTTCTGATCTCTGAGACTGACAAAATAGAATCATTTGAGAACACATCCTGTTGGGGAGGTGAATGACATTTCACAACTTTGAGAGTGTGAAATTTAACAATTTTCAGCATAGTTACTCATGCATTCTTCTCTTGACCTATAGATCCTACTTCTGGGGATCCAGCCCAAATATACATAAATAATAGTAACAAAAATATTTGTACAATGCTGTTCCTAGCAATATTGTATACAATAGCAAATCTTTAGAAACCCAAATATCCAGCCATATGAGATCAGTTGACATCTCTAAATTGCAGTACAATGAAATCATTTCAAATACTGAGGAATGGTCTTTCTGTACATTTCTATTAAAGAACCAATCTATTATTTAATAGAAAAAATATGGTATGTGAAAGAACATCTAACATTTTATTATAATCCACCATATGGTGAAAGGAACAGTAGGTGTGTATATTTTCTATCTTCTTTTCTTGATTAGAATTTCAAGAGTGAGAAGATAAAATGAGAACAGAAGTAGAAATTAGTATTTATGAATAAATTCTTATTCATAGGTCTGATTGTAAAAAAAATAACTATTTTTCCATCAAAATTCCAACCCAATTCTTCATAGAGTTGGAAACAGCAATGTACAATTTCATATGGAATAACAAAAACCCTAGAATGTCGAAATCCATCCTCAACAACAAGAAAACATTTGCCGGAATCATCATCCCTGACCTCAAGCTATATTATAAGGCAATTGTGCTAAAAACTGCATGGTACTGGTACAGAAATAGGCACGTGGATCAATGAAATAGAATAGAAAATACAGAAATGAGCCCTAACACATATGGTCACTTGATTTTTGACAAAGGAGATGTAAACATTCAATGGAAAAAAAGGACAGCCTCTTCAACAAATGGTGTTGGTCCAACTGGCACTCAGCATGCAAAAGAATGAAAATAGACCCTTTCTTATTTCCTTGTACAAAGCTCAAGTACAAGTGGATCAAAGATCTCCACAATAAACCAGGTACACTGAAACTATTAGAAGAGAAAGTAGGGAAAACCTTAGAACACATAAGCATAGGGGAAATTTTTCTCAACAGAACACCAATGGCTCGTGCACTAAGGTCAAAGATCAACAAATGGGACTTAATGAGATTGCAAAGTTTCTGTAAGGCTAAGGACACTGTCAAGAAAACAAAATGGCAGCCAACAGATTGAGAAACAATCTTTAACAACCCCACATTTAATAAAGGCCTAATATCCAAGGTATACAAAGAACTCAAGAAGCTAAACACCAGAGAATCAAACAACCCTGTTAAAAAATGGGGTACAGACATAAACAAAAAGTTCTCAATTGAGGAATATCAAATGGCTGAGAAGCATCTAAGGAAGTGCTTGACATCCTTAGCCATCAGGGAAATGCAAATCAAAACAACCCTGAGATTCTACCTCACACCAACCAGAATGGCTAAGATGCAAAACTCAGATGACAGCAGATGCTGGCAAGGATGCTGAGAAAGAGGAACACTTCTCCACTGTTGGTGGGGTTGTAAACTGGTACAACCACTCTGGAAACCAGTCTGGCAGTTCCTCAGAAAATTGGACATAGTACTACCTAAAGACCCAGTTATTCCACTTCTGGGCACATACCCCAGAGACACTCCAACATACAATAAAGACACATGCACCACAATGTTCATAGCAGCCCTATTTATAATAGCCAGAAGCTGGAAAGAACCCAGATGTCCTTCATAGATGAATGGATAAAAAAAAAATTGTGGTATATTTACACAATGGAGTACTACTCAGTTATTGGAAACAATGACTTAATGAAATTCTTAAGAAAATGAATATTTCTGGAGAATATCATTCTGAGTGAGATAACACAGTCACAAAAGAACAGACATAATATGCAGTCACTGATAACTGGATACTAACCCCAGAAAGCTCTGAACACCCCAGAAACAACTCACAGGCTATATGAAGCTCAAGAAAAACAAAGGCCAAAAGAAAAAGACAAAAAAATGAAAGCCTCAGTCCTTCTTAGGAAAAAAATAAATGTATAGCACCCTTTCAGACTGTGGTACACCTGGACCTCAAATCATTAATAATCCAAGAGCTAAGATAATACCCTCCTGGCAATTTTTGGTATTCACAGATCATTATGCTTAATCTATACTCATCAAGAAATCTGTTTCCATGTTACGTTCTGTCCTACATGTACATTATGCTTTTGTTAACTAGTGGGATTTCAATGCATACTATCAAGTCTCTAAAAGAATTAAGTACTGACAAAAATATTCATATAGTGTTATGTCAAAATTCCTTTAAAATCTGTATATGTATCCCTCTTTTTTTTAAATAGTGGTAAGAAAAAAAATAACCATTTTGTACAATTATAAAACATTTAAATGATTCTTAAACTATAATACCAAAAAACATATGTTAAATGAAATAAAGTTAAGTGTGTCTGATGTTCACTGAATAAGCACTTGTAGAGGAACCCTTCCAAATAACTTTAAAAATAACATTTGACCTTGTACTTCCTGTAGAATTGAGTAACTTGACAATAGCTTCAAAACCAAAATGACTGAGAATCACAATGGTGACAGTGCTGGAAGCTGTTTGTAAACTATGAGTATATTTGCTATGAGATAAATCAAATGAGCTATTTAGAAAAGCTGAGCGTAGATGGTGACATCCAGAGTCTAGGAAAAGGAGGAAAGATTTGGGGAAGGGGGGACAGGGATAAGTACAATGTTACAAATAGTGATTCTTTAGAATACCATAGTATTCTCTAGAATGAAAATAGAAACATAATGTAATTGAGTATCTAAAAAAATGTTGGAAGACAGGATTTGAATGTGAATGCATTCATCATAAGGAAAGTATATGATTTAATGTAATATGCTAATTAACTAAAATGAATAACCAACTTATACCTGAGTCAGAACATCATGTTTTACCTCAAAATGTGCATAATACTTCTCTATCCAAAAATAAAAACTCTTAAGTTAAAAATCAAAGGATTTAGGTCAATACCATTCATGGTTTTAGTAAGACAGACAAAGAGCTGGCGGTGAGGCTCAGTGGTAGAATACTGGCCTAACATGCACTCCGTCAGTCTCTGGTACAACCTAAAGAGAGCCAGATACAGATATGAAATGAGTCAGCTACAAGAACAGTAAATTCTGTGTTTGGATAAAAAGTGTCACTAACAACTCATGATACTATCTGCTGCCAAGTGCTGAGAGCAGACATTGCAGGAGAACGAGAAAGCGATGTAGCACTGAACTCATAGTTCTCTTTCAGATCTAGCATAGCACACATTCAAGTGCACAAAAGAAGTTTTAAAGCTTCACATCATACAGGATGGCCTCCAATCAGAACATAATTAAACTGGAAATCAGTGAAAATGAGATATTTAGGAAAGTGTCACAGGTTTAGGAAAACATCACACACCATAACGCATGACTCTGGTTAAAAAAGAAAGCCCTAATGAAATTAGAGGCTGTCTTGATGAAATTAGATGAAAGCAGAAATACAAGAAAATGTGGGATTAGCAACTACCTCAGTATTTACAAGAAAATTAAAAATATTAAATCCTAGAGGTCTTTAATCTTAAAATTCTCCCAAAGTACCTGAAAACAAAATCATCATCATCATCATCATCAGTAAGGAAACAATAAAACAAAAAACTATATGAAATATTAAGAAAATAAAAATAAATCCCAGTGTGGGAGGGAGAGGAACACACAAGTCCCCATACCTAGCTGAGGCTGGCAGTGGACAACTACTGGGGGAGGGACAGTGTGCTTCCTTTACAGGTGCAGTGCTGGGTAGGCTGACCATGCTCCGATGGGTGACCCTAAACCCATGTGCATGTGGGCAGTACTAATTAGAGTCAATCATTTCTGGTTTTGGGTTTTAAGAGAGCATGGATGAAGGGATCCTGGCCGACTCAGGGATGGATTAAATATGATAAAATACACTATATGTTGTCAAAAACTAAGCTCTATACCCTATATGTTCTCAAAATAAATAAAAGTATTCGATATTTTTAAATAAATAAACTATAAACTATACAGTAGAATGCTATTCAATACCAAAAAGATAAACACTGGTGATATTCAAAATGATCCTGCTAAATGAGACAAGACCAATGAGAAGCAATACAGAAAAGACACATCTTTAACTAAAATTTGAGTCAGCATAAAAAATAGGTTTCATCATAACATTCTCATACATATGAGTCATTAGACCTTTCTCTGCACCCCTCCACTGCCTTGCCCCATTCCAACTTTCCACATATTGCTGGGCCTCTCCAAAGAGTCTCCCTTCGTCTTTCCTGTCAAATATACAAATATATGTACATATATACCACATACACACATACATACACATGTTCAAATGTAGATGCTATATTTCATAATGAACTTATGATTTTGCCTTTATTTTCCCAAACACCTCAGTTTGACATTCCACCCCCAGACATCTCCCTTTGGTTCTCTTTCCCACACACCTATGCATATACATATAAATCTAGGTTCTACATGAGAAGGAAGCCCCAAGATGTTTATCTTCCACAGTCTAACATGTTTCATTTAACTTGATACCAAGCTCCGTGTGCTTTGTGGCACGTGATGTAACTGAATCCATATTCCTTGATTTCTTTACCTGTTCTTCCGTGAAAGGGCTCTGGAGGATAGTGTAACAGATAAACACAGATGTACAAGTGTCTGTGTGTCTACTGACTTAGATCCTGCAGGACTAGACCCGGAGTGGTGTAGCTAAATAGCTAGACAGGTCTGAGTCCAATCCTGGGACTCAAACGGAGGAAGGAGAGAACCAACTCTTCATGAGTCGACCTCTGACCTCCACCTGCACACTTGATACAAGCATGCACAATGCACATACAGACTTACACTCACGTGTGCACACAGGAATAAATATAGTTTTTAAAAATTAAGGCTGATGGTATAGGTCACTAGTTAAGAGTCCTTCTTACTCTTCCAGACAACCTAAGTTCAGTTCCCAGCAAACACATCAACTACAGGCGATCCAAAGTTCTCATCTGGCCTCCATAGGTACTTTAACTCACGGAGCATACAAACACATATAAACAAAAAATAAAAATTTTCTTAAACTATTTCTCTTCTCTTTCATTTTGTTTCTGGGGAAAATTTGGTCTACGTAGCCCTGGCTGTCCTGTAGCTCACTACGTAGACCAGTCTGGCCTTGAACTCACAGAGATCCCCCTGGTTTGGCCTCTACAGTTCTAGGATTAAAGGAACACACTAGCATGCATGCCAGAAAACTCCATCTTAGCCCAATCAGAATGACCAACTACCATCAAGCAAACAAATAACAAATGTTCCAGAGATGTAAAGAAAGAAGTGCATCACCCATTCTTGATAGATACGATCTCTGGCACCCACTACGGAAATCAACGTGGAAGCTTCTTGAGAAGCTGAAAATGGATCTACCATATGAGCTACATCACTCCTGATCATATACCCAAAGGACTCTGTACATGGTGCTCGACGCTACCCTCTTGACCATGGGGAGGGGGACGGGAATCAGCCTCGGGGACAGCTATTTGAAATGTAGTGTAGATACACATAAGACTTTGTTCAGCTGTATGGGAAAGAATGGAAATCCAAAGAAAATGGGTGGAACTCGAAAACAGTCAGCAAAGTTACCCAGGCTCAGAAAAGCAAATGTCATCTGACCTCTCTCGTGCTGGTTCCTAGCCTCTATTAAATGTATATCAGGTGGGAATAAACAGAGGTTAAGGCCAGGAAACTACAAAAAAGCTAATCAGACTGAGGGTGAAGGTGGGGTGGGGCTTTAAGGAAAGGAGTGGGCGGGGCTTTAAAATGGGATGGGCGGGGCTTTAAGGAAAGGGGTGGGCGGGGCTTTAAAAGGGGTGGGCGGGGCTTTAAGGAAAGGGGAGGGAAATAAAGTTTATTTCCACTAGTGAAGGCAAATAAGTGAGGAGCAGGGGCTAGTAAACTGAAGTATGTATTTAAAAAAAAATTAATCTGAAAGCTTGGTAGTCTGATAGCTAATTTAAAAATAAAACATTGTTTCAAAAAATAAGAAAGTTTTAACACATGTACTATCACAATATACAGCTACACAAATTAGCACAAAACAAAGAGCTGGGTGATGAACGAAAGTAGTGTTTAAATACGGAGGGAAGAAAACTTTTCCACCTAAGTCAAAAGCGTCAAAGGAGAGTGCCTTTTGGGTTTACGGTTAGCGAAACTTCTTAGTAACTCTGAGCAGCAGAAGTTTTCTTTCCCAAACCATCTTTGTCATTTGCCTGAGCAAGCAAATACCGCCCACACACGGGACACACTGCTAAGGCATGACTGTGCAAACCCGGACTTGGAGAGAGGCTTCCTCGGTGACAGGAAAAGGACCTCAGAAACAGCACATGACTTCCTTGTGAGATTAAACAATTTTCATCCGTTGCAAAATGCTGCTTTTTTTTTTTTTTTTTTTTTTTAGCTCTAAAAAAAAAAAAAAAAGAAAAGAAAAGAAAAAAAAAATCGAAGGGAGGCATTTCTGAAACCTCAGCGTTAACAGCCCCTGGCTGGGAGCTGTCTCAGCTCAGATGGAGCCCTGAGTTCGCCATAGGTAAGCAGCTGTTAACAGTCATTTATTCCGAGTGCATACACATAAGAGACAAAAAAGTTAAGACGTCCTTCCCTTTCGTTCCTTACCGAGTCTTTTAGAGGGATGTAAACTTGTGGTTAAAGATCTAATGAATGGCCAGACACGCACGTGCCTTTAATCCCAGCACTGGGGAAGCAGAGGCTGGTGGACCCCTGAGTTCGAGGTCAGCCTGATCTATTAGCTGACTTCCAGGACAGCCAGCGATGCAGAGAAACGCTCTCTTGAAAAGCGAAACAACAACAACAAAATCTATTAAACGAACTTCATATTAAAACTTTTAAATCAGCTCCAAACTAGGCTTAAAAAGAACGAATCTACAAATTCATAACTGTATCGCTGCAAAGAAATAACAAATTCAGAACCTGTCATCTTCATTTGTAATTTAACACAAAAAAATCTGTCGGAATTGGTGGAAATACCCAAAGAAAACCAGTTTAAAGCATTTCTGTCTTTGCCAATTAATTTTAAGCTCTGTAACTGTTTTCTTTCCACCCTTCAAAGCTGATCTAATAGAGTCTGAGCTGAGCATTTGGGGGCTGAAGCAGAAAGCTATGTCTAAAGGTTAGAGAATCATTCTGTGTCTTCCTTTTCCTTTGAATGTTTGATATAATTAGACAAATTGTGGTGCAGTGTTTCCTTTCTGAAAATATACGATGTTGTCGTTTATTTTACAAATAAGGAATAAGTACAATATAAAAGCACATTGCATCCTGAGTGAGTAAATCCATTGTAATCATGCACACATTTCTCCTGAAGAATTGAGGTTTTGTTTCATTTTATTTGCTCATTTATTTTGAGCTACCTTTGTACTGTTAGTTTCCCTGGAGCTTGCTCCATAGACCTGACTCACCGCTGCCTCCCAAGTCCTGGGGTTAGCGGTGTTTGCCAGTACAGCAGGCTCAAGGTTTTATTTTAAATGAATGCAACTTTGATTCACATCATCATAAAAGATCCAGAAATTCAGACTGTCTTGGCAGGCACCTTTATTCAGCTATACTAAGACCTGTACTGAGCTCAGCTGCAGAGTAACCTTTGCCACCCACAAGTATAATACTGTCACTGTGGTACAGAGAACTACTGGCCTGAGGAAAGGCTAGTGTGGCAACTCATTGTGATGTAGTGAGTGCTGTTCTACGCTTATAAGCTCCACGGTACAGCGGTAGGTTAGAAAAGTGTCCTTCTTCCAAGATACTTTTGAGTAATAAATGGAATGAGATGAAAACCCATTGAATTGTGGGATTAAATTGCCAATTTTCCAGAGGTTCTCAGACTAAGGTTATCATCATCTAAAAGACTTCACTGCATTCTACTCTGATACAACAGTTTTCACAGTCTGAGAGGAAAGTGGTGGAGGTCTGTGATAGCTAGCCAGAAGATCCAACACACACACACACACACACACACACAGCATTCATAATGATATACATGGACATAAACCACAAATATGCAAAAAACATGCATTACTCTCGACGCTGATATGATATAAAATAAAGCAAAAGTTGAAACATAAAGAACAAAAATAGCAAAATTGGGGGGGAGAGAAAGGGGGAAGATTTTGGGATTTGAATCTCAACCAGCATATGTGATGAGTAGCATCTTACTTTGCTTGGCTTAAGGGGTTTCCTGGGATGTAGAAATTTTAGTTCTCAATCCATAAGGAAAGAGAGAGAGAGAGAGGGAGAGAGAGAGAGAGAGAGATAGAGAGAGAGAGAGAGAGAGAGAGAGAGAGAGAGAGAGAGAGAGAGAGTTCCTTGTAAACTGGGATGACTCATCTGTACAAAGCAATTGAAGGCCATTATAAAATAGAATATTCAATATTCCTGTTAGGCACAACACACAAAAACATAAAAGATATTGTATTATTCAGAGCTGTACATATATGTGAAGATGAAAAAACAATTAAGGAAACAATACTTGTGCAAAGGGAATGATTTTCTCAGAGAATATGCTGCTGTCAAAGCAGAAGTTCGGGGGAGACTCAAAATAGTCTACTTTCTAATTTACTTAGGTTGTTAATGTATAATTATCCCTTTATGTTTGCAAATTTCATATATTATACAACATAGTATACACTAACATGGGAGAAATTTTAAGTAATTGCAAATAAATAAAAAGTACAGATTAGTGAGTTTTATGTTTAATATTCTTAGCCTAATTGGCCACAACTGATCTGGAATTTGTTTCGTAGTCTTAGACTTTATGGAACTATCTTTTCTTATTAGAAATACCAACTTAGTAGCAGACAACACTTATCTAGGTGTTAGATAACAACATTTAAATAGAAGCTCAAAGTTACAGAGAAGACAGAGGAAAGAAGATATTAAAGTCTGGGTCATAAGACCAACCCATAAAGTAACTTCTCATTACTACTCGTGTAATCTTACACAGGTTTCTGAGAACCTCGGTTGCTTAATTACACATGCAAGAACTGAGACTCTGATATTATTAGTGGCACTTAAGCTCTGCTAGGCAAGGGTGATTAGTTACGTTATTAGTGAATGTAATTAAAAACAAAAGCTAGCCACATGGAAAAAATGAAATCAGGTTCCTATCTTACCCCTCAGACAAAGGAAAGAAATATTTAAATGTAATGTTTTAAAACCTTGAAAGAAAATATGAGTCATATGTGGTTTTTAATCTGAAATGGGGCTGATAATGGATAAGACACTATGTTGCTAGGGCTGGAGGCTTCCTGGGGATGCCAGAGTTTAAGTACTGAAACCAGGAAGAAAGTTCCGGGTAAACTGGGACAGTGGACTTTAACCAGAAACTTTTCTAATCCCCACAGAATGCTGAAACCATAAATAAAAATCCCAAAATACTTAACTCTAGAACTTATATACTTTGTATGGCCAAAAAAATTCATTACAAGATTGCCAAGCAAAATTGTAGAGTGTTCACAACATTTATGATGAACAAAGGCTAATTTCTCCCAGAAAATATACAGAAAGCATCCAACCAATCTGAAAACAATGGAAAAACTGAATGAAAGAAAGCTGGACAAAGTCATGACCATCTCGACAAAAGACTTAACAACATGTTGGAACAAATCCACGAATCAGGTGGAACATGGAGACCAAATAAAACACCCAGATAGTTTCCAAAATGAAGACATAAAAAAATGATTACAGAAACAAATCTTAAGACACAAGAATTCAAACAATAAATTTAAAAAATAGATAAGATTCAGAAAGCAATCAACAATCATGGCGAATAATAAATCTCATTCCAGTTTCCACAGCAAAGTGGAATCTGTGCTACCTGTCAGCTACTTGTATCAACTGCTAATAAAGGCTGTGCCTTTAAAAAAGAAAGGAAGGAAGGAAGGAAGGAGAGAGGGCAAGAGAAAAAAATCCTCTAATTGCCAAATAATCAAAGCTAGTCAATGGAGAGAAACTTATTCCCTGACATGAGACAAATGCTATATATATGACCCGTAACCATAAGAGATACTAGCCCGTGGATATATCAGTAGATACGTACTAAATAGATATGCAGATTCACATATGCAAAAACATATAATAAAATGTTAACTTCAGTATTGGTTCTTTCCCATTTCTCAAGAAATGGAAAATGGCCAAAATGTCAATCTGTAGATAGCTAAACTAGCTATATGTTATAAAGCAAGGCATGTGAAAATTCTTTGAGAACTGTAAAATAATAATTTTGAAATGTTTACAAATACAAACTCTGCTTTAAAAAAAACACCAGTTACTTTGTTGGATCTAATCCTCCCAACAACTCTTGAAACGAGATTAAGGATTTGCAGCAAAATCTCCTGAGTTTCCTATTACCTGGCATCTAGTTTAACATTTTAAAAATATGCTAAGAACTAACCAAGAGTGACTACAAGCTAGCTTGAGACCATCAGCTGCTAAGTGTCTATCTGTGGTATGGAAACTAGAGAAAAGGTCAAACTCAGACCTTTAAAAGTGTGCACCTAGGACTCTGTCGGAGGCTATGAACTTGAAGGAAGCAGTACAGCCGAGCAGAAAGCAAGTATGGTGTCAAGAAGTTCAGAAGAAGATCGCCTGATACAAAGGGACATGGATCAAGTTAAATGGGGAACATTTTTGAAATAAAAACATTATGACTTGGCAACAAGCATTTCAGTGATGTCCCTTAAGGTTGGTAAGGGCAGCCATCTTAGTAAAGATGTAGGGGTGGAAACCAGCCTGAAGGGGACCTAGAGAGCAGAGATGATTGAATACACAAAATGGAGGCTTACACAAGAATTCTGCCCCAGATAAGATGGGAACCATGAGACCTTGGCTTCGTTTTCCTGTTCATATCAAACTTGGGACAGAGAGAGAGCAACAGCTATACTTGGGGATTGAGGAGGTGTCGAAGGATGGAAGGGGAGAAAGAAATAGATGTTAAAGGGATGAAGAAAGCTGACTAGGAAAACAGGATCCTAGGGGAACTGAAGAAGTGTGAGGCAAACAGTAAAGAGTTTCCTTGTGAAAAGACCGAAGAAGACATGCCTATAAATACACAAGGCAGTAAGGACGATCAAGGCAATCTAACAGTTAAGCTTAGAGTCGGCTCACTGGCGGGGCCCTGGGTGTGCTGAGATAAATGGAGCAAAGTCTCAGATGCCTTACCACTGGGAGGTTAAAGTCCACAATGAAGACGGGTCCATCAGAAATGAGCTACTATCCTTTGACTGTGAATAACCGGGATAACCCAGGGAGCATCGTGACAAAAAAGACCTAGGGCAGGACTCTTAACCACAGCTCTGTCCACAATCACCTACCAAGGTTCAGGAAGGCCCAGATGCCTGGACCTTTGAAAGCCTGAGGGTCCTTAGCAACTTAGGCTCTGTAAGAGACTCACTGTGGCATACCTTGTGTGGTGGTAGTGGCAGTGGTGGTGGTGTTTGTTTGTTTGTTTGTTTGTTTGTTTGCAGCAGGATTTACTTGTGCAGCCCTGGCTGTCCTTAAACTCACTCTGTAGACCAGGCTGGTCTTGAACTCAGATCTGCCTGCCTCTGCCTCCTGAATGCTGGGGTCAAAGGCGTGCGCTACCACCACCTGGTTCTATGTGTCACAACTGAAAAGTACTGGATTACAAATAGTACCCAGGCAACAGCTAAGAAGGAACCAGTTACGGTTTGCTTTGAGAATAAAACTAGCTAGACTTAATTCTTCAGAATCTGACAGTGTTTACCACTTCAGCTTTGGTTTGTTGACACCTTAAAAATGATCATGGAAGTAAAGACTCCTGTATCATGCAATGGATAAGTTGGACAGACAGAGATATTTCATGATAAAGTAAGAAAATATCCCCCCAAAAAAGGTAGCTACTAAATACCTTAAAACTACATGAACACACACAGATCAAAAAGATATATTGACTGAGTCACCACATTGTCTCAGTGTCCTGAATACACGGCCAGGTTTACCACGGTCGATGGTGGGTGGGGGCGGGGGTAGATTCTGCTTTCCCCTCTTACCACAGTTCCCTTCCCCTTTCTGTGCTGCCGAACTTCTAGAATGAGTGTCTGGGGTTCTCAGATTTCCCTCCCACTCACTCCCCCCAGCAGCAGCAGCAATCCAACTGCTCTCCTGTCTTCTACTCAAACTTCAGTCTTGAGGTCACCCGCATCTTTACAGGCAAATTAGGTGTTCACAGCAGTGTCTGTGCACCTGGGCTGCTGGGCCTTGTTTCTAGACTGGGGAAGTTAGAACTGAAATGGAATTATTTGTATTCATTATTTCGTTTTTTAGAAAATTAAGTCAATGAAGTCAGAAGATTATGACGGACAGGAATCTCATGCTTAGGCGTGGTTTAAAAAGGGGGATGGGGCAGTGTCATAAAATCGTGCATAAAGGTCTCTGCTGCCTTACACAGAAAACAAGACCATTACCCAAGGACTATGGGAAAATATGGACAGAGCCCACTCATGTTGTGAGTCCTTGCAGGCAATGAGAAGAGTTTGAAAACATCCTGTGAAATCCTCCTCTTTTCACCTTTAAAAACTTCCCCTGCCGAAACCTCTTAGAATACACGCATTGTTGACGATGATGTGCGCTGCTAGTGTGTTACAGCTCCTAAATATATTTCCTAATCTTTGGCACATCTCTCTCTGTTTGTTCTCTAAGCTAACAACACGCATGGTCACTTCTCCCTTTCTTCACCTCCACCACGGCACCTGAGTTTCTTCTCCGTCTCCTTCCCTGCTTACTCCAATACGAGACCCTCTCTGTAAGCTACCTTTCTCCTTGGGCACCTTAGTGTGGGTATTCTTCCAAAAGTCAGCTGTTCCTTTATGTTAGTTAGTTAGTTAGTTAGTTAGTTAGTTAGTTAGTTAGTTAGTTAGTTAGTTAGTTAGTTTTGTTTTTGTTTTTTGAGACAGCATAGCCCTGGCTGTCCTAGAACTCACTCTGTAGACCAGGCTGGCCTTGAACTCAGAGACCTGCCTGCCTCTCTCCTGAGTGCTAGGATTAAAGGCATGTGCCCCACCACCACCCACCAGCTCTGTTTTAAAAAAACATTTTGTTTATTTGCTTTCTCGTTTGAGACAGGCTCTAACTACTTAGCCCAGGTGGACATAGCACCTGCCTCACCGACCTAAATGCAGACTGAAGGTGGGCACCACCATCTATAGGTGCTTCATTTCTCTCTTCTCTGCACCTCCTCCCATTATCCTTCGAACCTTCCAGAATTTCTGCTAAATCTCCACACTGTTGGTTCCCTCACTCCATCGTACTTGAGCTCTTCGTGTATACCAGGAAGCCTGTTCCACCAGCTCAGAGAGCTCATCCCACAGCCCTTCCTCTGCTAATCTGTCACCTCCTCGGGGCAGTTTCCCTGGCGCTCACAAAAGATCAGACTCTCCTATTACATGTATATGCCATCCTGTAATGTCCCTACAGACTTTATGTTCTTGAATTATTTTCGAGAACTTTTATAGTGACTGCCTTCCCTACCAGACCCTAAGCTCCAAGAAAGTAGGGTCTACGGCTGTCTTTTTGAAGTGCTGGGGTTAAGTTTAAACCCTTGAACATGGTAGACCAATGCTCTGCCACTGCACTGCACCCTAGCCCTGCTACATCTTTCTTCATCAAGTCTCACCAGTGCGAAGTACCGAACACTCCCTGGCTTACTGGCTGACCGAATGACCAAAACTCATTTTAGCAGTGACTTACTTTTCCTTATCAATCTCAAGCCTTTAAATGCTCTTGTTTCTCTCATGTGACTCTTGTTTCAGTGCATCTAAAACCAGGGGTTTCCAGACATCCGGACACTCTTGCCGTGGCTCTTTCCCTTCTGTTGTTGGTACCTTAGAGCTATTCCAACCCGATTTATCTAATGAAAGTTGAGGCGCCATTATCAGCAGATCCTTGAACATGGCTAGTTTTTACTGGCCCACATGTAAAATGGAAGGATTTAATACAGAGGTGTCTTTGAGTCCCTTCCTGTTTAAAACTCTGATCTCCTAATATTGTCATACTATTTGTTTCATAAGTGAGAAAATTGTGTCTAAAGTAGTTAAGCAATTTCTTATAAATAAAAATACCACAGTTTAGACAGATTAAATGTGGCCAAACCCAGCAATATGAACAAAATGTTGAAAACGGCGCTAGAAGATCAGAGATTAGGTCAGAGAAATGAGGTGAAAGGCAGGTTGACTCTCCATTAGTTTTTTAGGTGCTAAAAGGGAGGGAAGATCTTAACCCATAATTCTACACATCTCCAGCAAAAATATGCTTTGATAATGAAAGTAAAATAAAGATTTCAGACATAAAATAGTTAACTCTTTTCATATTAAAAAAGAAAAGGAGAGAACTTCCAAACAGCCAAAAGTAAAAGAAAAATTAAAGCTATCGACTTTAGAGAATAATGCCAGATAGAGGCTCGGAATTTCACAAAGGAATGAAGACCCTAGGAGGCAGCAACATAGCACATAACTGGAATGTACCTCTTAGCATCCCTGTCAGGGATAGCACTTGCTCCTATGACATATCAGTAGACAGCCTTCTGTTTTTTTAGGGACTTCAAAGAATGGTTTGGTTTCTTTGCTCAAAATCAAGCCCTTCCCAGGTCAGCCCACCTAAGAACTGAATAAGGTGGAGATATACACCACCAGCATTCTGATCAGTATGAAATCTCTCAAAAACCCAACTAGCTCATCCCCACTGTGCCCAGCCAGTGGCTGAGAGGCAGGGATGTCTGTACACAAAACCCCATCTAAGTCTGACTCCAGGAAAACCCACACAGATTCAACAGTTCAGAGCAGCAGAGATAGTTAAAGAACTGCCAATGGTGCCTCGGTGCTGGCCCTTCTCTGGGGTACTTCCCTTAAACGCAAATAAGATTGTGTTCAGAATGGAGCCTAGATTTTCAGACACACAAGGCATCTAAATTCTACATATGAAAACCTTGAAATCTTAGTGTTAATGCATGAATGACATCGGTCCTTGGGGGAGAATGGAATGAGTAGATTATAGCCAACACTCATAAAAATGTCATGTATTGGTGATATTTATCATGTCCTAACATGATGGCTGGAGACTGCTTCTTAGGGGATATTAGCATCACTCAGTCCAAAGCTACTTAACACCCTCTGTCCTGCTCTCTAGACCTAGTCAGCGACATCAAGGGAGAGGATGCAAATGCTCATTGCCATTGCTAACATTTGAACAACTGGAGAGAATAATTCTCAAACTCAATATGAAGTCAGATGGCCGCTGAGTGGCTTTACTGGGTAGCAGCATCAGCCAAAATTCACCTGGTCATATTGAGAAGTAATTTATCACACTGAATACTTTCATTGACCCCACCTTGTTCTATCCATTTCGGGCTGGCCTTCCTGTATCTAACATCTGTATCAACTGATTTCTCAAGCTCAGAGCATTTCTTTCCTCCTAGTTAAAGCTAAGCATGCAGTCTGTCGGTGACACTGTCTCCTCTCCTGTCTCTTCTTAGGGCTTGCTCTGTTCCACAGAGATGGCTCCCCAGACCTGGATACATGCATCTCTCACTTAGCTTCATCTGTCATTTGCCCGTCTGTGGCTCAGAGGAAACATCTGCTCCATAAATGGTTCACAAACACAGAACTTTTCTGTCCTCCCCGGCATGGATAGGCATGTCCATCCTTCACGTCCTTCCTCTACAGTTCCCTTCTCAGACACCAGTGTGACAGCACAGAACCTTCTCTTGTAGGAACCCCTGTGATGGCTCTCCTGAAGGCTTCAAAGGGAACCCTTTATGAAGTGTCACTGGCAATAAACAGGATCCTGCTGCCACATTCTCCAAACCTACTCCCTCAGATTACCGCTTGTCTTCACAAGCTAACACATGATCTCACCGTCAACTGTGCAACCTCCAAACTCTCTATCTGTTCAAGATCCTCAGAGAGCAGCCTTATTTTCTGCAAGCTAGATCTCAGTGTCTCACAGAACCTCCTGATCTCTGTTCTGTTACAAGCCTGCCTCCCAATTTCCGTCTCTACCTATCTTCTTTGTCTATCTGCAGAACCCTCTGGGTCCAAGCCCACTCTCCTGTAACACTATCAACACACTATGGTTTTACTGTTCTTCACATTTTTTACTTCAATATTTTCTGACTTTTAATGTTCCTTAAGTATTTCATTTTATTTCCACCTCCCTCATTTAGATTGCTGGAAACTTTTAGTCACATTTTTGCACATGAGTTACACACACACACACACACACACACACCTCTTAGTATTCTTATTCACTAGAATCTTGAGCATTCATGTCCAAAGGAAAACACACCTATATGTTAGGCTAATTTGCATATTTACAGCTCGCACAAACGTAAAAAAAGAAGACTGGGTGAAGTTAAGGAGGCCTGTTCCTTGCTTTTCCGATGTTGCCTTTAATCTTCAATCTCTTTAGGTCTCAGTTTGTCTCCTCTTGTTGGTACCTGCCCCCTAGTGGAAGGCAAGGAAAATGAGTAAAAATTCTGAAAAGGAAGAAAACAGTGGAGGGCTGGCTCCTTTTTGTTTTTAGCAACTCATACTGGCAAGATCAGCAACTGCAGTAAAAGCTTGGATGACCTCAGTCAGAGGATGAAACTGCAGTTTGAACGTAAGGACTTAGAAGACAATGGGACAAACTGAGGAGAATGAAATGCCACAGTCCGTGAGAGTGGGGGACAGGCAGCCACACAGGGATGGGGAGCTCAGGTTCTTGTGAACTTCCCTTCCAGGGCCTTATTAATAAATACTACATGGTTTGGGGGTTAAGAATAAACAGGCAAAGCAAGAGCATCCCGTCATTAACCCCATGTCCTACGCTCTCTCCTGTGTGAACGGGCCTCGCAGACTGGGCCATTCCTTTTTGCAGCAGCAATAATCAAAGCCATAAAGTCGCAGCCTGCCTG
Organism: Micromys minutus; assembly: GCF_963924665.1. Lineage (NCBI taxonomy): Eukaryota > Metazoa > Chordata > Mammalia > Rodentia > Muridae > Micromys > Micromys minutus. The sequence continues at coordinate 49,146,314 of NC_137976.1, forward strand.
GCCTTCAGCTCACCACCCTAAGTCAGTTCTTGGTAAAATTATCGTGCCAAAGCACGCGTATGAAATAATTTACGGATTTGCATTCTAAACGCTTGACGATTTCAGAGACTTGGTGATCAACTTCTGTTCAGAGGAAGCTTTAAAAATTAACCTTTCCGCCCTCAGAATTCAAATTCTGTTAGGTTTCCATTTTTATTGCCTTTCTGTCTGGTCCACCAAGTTAACACTCAGCCTGACACAAACAGCTCCTTGCCTGCCTGCCTTTCCCTGTCCAACTGATCCTTGCACAGACTCTAAGCGCTTTCTAGAGAAACCCAGCTACTGAAAGACTCAGGACACTCTTCCTGCACCCCATTCAAATTATAACCAAATATTAGCTTAGTGTTTTCATCTGTGGTGCAGCGGGTGGTCCTTAGTGAAGAGCAGTGCAAGTAAACCGTGCACTCCAGTGTTCCGTGTGCTTACGGAAATAAGTGTTCGCTGGCCCTTTATTACCGTGGACCAGTCATTTCACCTCCCTAAGCTTCAGGTTCCATCTCTGTGAGACGGAGCTTTCTTTCTTCCATCCCTATGCACATCAAAGAGAGCACTCTCATCAGAAGGGTGCTATGGTAGATCATAGTTACTTTAGGTGGGCTCACCAGTAAGATTGTCATGTGATGTTCTTTTTCTGGAAGATAGACCAAAAAACGTGATTTTTAAAGGAATTCTGATGAAAGGAACGAAATACCTTCCTTTAGTTGTTAGAGTATAAATTTTAGAGCTAAGTATGTTCGCTTGCAGCTGCTGCAGCTACTAAAATCGAAACACAAAAAAAGCCTCCTACATCAGCTCCTACCTACCTTCCTTCTACTGTGAAATCAGGACACCCCCACAGTAGCCACAAATTCTGTTGAACTCCTACAAAACTGCAGACACTGAGGTGTGCACCTCCTGATTCAGAAAGTTTCTCCTGTAGCCCACATATCTCCAAGATAAAAGCAAACGAACATCACAGATACACCAGTATAAATGTGTGTATAAAGCCCGCAGTCACAGAGAGCAACAGGAAAACAAACAAACAAACAAACAAACGGTACATTCCCAACTTACACTGCTGGCAAAGGAGAACTAGAGCAGAGATGATAGTTTGTTTTTGTCCCCATCCAGAGAACCCATGTCACTTCGATTGCTATGAAGATGTGTTTCATTATTCTCCCTTGTCCTAAAGGGGGTGGGGGGGAGATGAGGAACCGACCGTGGAGGAAATTATAGAACACGAAGCAAAATAAATCAGACAAAGCCAGAAAGCAGGGGTGATGAGATAACCCAAGGCTGGAGGAACCCCCATCTCTACAACAGAAACTGGTTCACGTTGCCCGGCGAAGAGGGACAAGGTTTAAATGCTGCGCGGAACGGACTTTCTTCCCTTAGTCATTCTCTCAAAGGGAATTCAGACTCACCAGCCGCGAAGACCCCCCATATCAAGAGCACTGCTAGGTCAGAAGTCCTCCAAACGCGGAACATTTCGGTTTTCTAGGTTTCTGCCGCTCACTCGGTACTTTTTCTCCTCACAGGTAGGGGAGCAACGGTGACCATGACCAGGGTCCTTTGCTCTAGGGCTGGCTTCAGCGTGGTAGGGCACCTCTTAACCCATCAGCAGGGAGCAGTCCTGTCCTCCCTACCCTCTCCTTCCTCTCGGCGCGCTTTCGTCTGACTAGTAGCTTGGAAGAGAAGAAACTTCTCTGGAACTTGACACAGCAATAGATTTCCTGTGCACAGCCGTGAGGCAGAAACAGAGGAAGCTGACTGAGTGGGTTCCTCTCAGCCCATTGGTTCTCTTCTCCTGCTGCTCACAGATAAACTGTACAGTAAGGCTCTGGACATGCCAAGACAGATAGATGTGTCTAGATCTCCACTCCAAATTGAAGAGGGTAATTGGTCGATTTTCAGCCCATGCTTGTAAATTTTCTAACCACAATGAGCTTTTAGAAAGTTCTTTTTTTTTTAAGTGTGTACAGTCTTCCTCATCTTTAGGTGCAGAATAAATATTCCTACTTGAAAATTACTGTCTATTCTGAAAACCTGTACATAATGCTGGAAGCATCAAACATGTACCACTTTTCCTGTTATTGCCCTAACAGTCCCAAAATGAGTGGCTTAACGCAACACGAATGCCCTGCGTGGGATTCAGAAGTCTGAATGGCGTTGTATGGGGTTAAAGTCACAGCAGGGCTTTGCTTCTTCTGGAGTCACGTTTTCCAGCACCCAGTTGCATCTGCTCTGGCCCGTGAACAATCATTCTGACCTTTTGTCCACTGCCACAGCTGATGTCTGGCAATGACCCTTCTGCCTTCCTCTTTCAAGGTCCTTTGTGATTAATTTGTCCTGCGCAGGTAACCAGCATTGTCCATCCGAAGATCTGTAATGTAATTACATTCATGGAGTCTCTTTGCCATATCGGTGGTTCTTCGGTCTCCAGCCTCTGTGGGAGGCTCGGCACTGAATTTCCATACGCTCTGACTTTCGAAGAGTTAGGTTGTCGCAATCACAGATAAGCACCTTTGAGTTGTCACACATCTGAGAGTCTAACTTTCCAGAAAAATTCTGTGTAATGTGACTAGTTAATATACACTTAGATTACAGTTGAGAGGAAGAAAGCCCAACAAAAAAAAAAAACAGCAAAAAGCTCTGTGGTAAGAATTTCCTACCCCCCCCCCCCTCGCCCGCGGAAGGGGAAGAAAACATTGCCAACAGGAAAAAAGATAAAGCAGCTCGAATTTTCTTTCAAAGTTAGCAATTCCATCTTCCCTCTTGCCAAACACTAAACTCTATTTTTATACTACCCCTCCACCCCTCAAGCTTTCTCAGCGAATCAATCTAATTCTGAAAGCGAGAAAAGATCCCTAAGAGTAAAAGGACTTGAGGACCTGGGCTATGTCAAAGAGTGACCAGCAATCCTCTCTTCTGTTTGACGATTCACTAGATAACTAAGAAAAAAAAGGGAGTGCCATTTAAATCGAAATACTGTTTTTTCTATCACAAGAAACTGTAGGTTCCGACAACAAACCAAACCGAACGAACAGTGCTTGATTCTCTGCCAGGCAATCTCAATGATACCGGCTAATTTTCTTAGTTCTGTCTGTATTTTTTTTTTCTATTTGATTATTATACTGACATGAGGGTTTATCCATGTCATTAAAAATTTTTGATGATCAGGAGTGCAAAATGGCTTAGTAGGTAAAGGTGTTTGCCACGCAAGCGCGAAGACCTGATTACAATCCGCAGCAACTCCATCAGAGTTGAGATAACATAGCCAGCCTTCACATGTGTGCCATGGTATGTCTGTGTACACACACACACAGCAGACAGGGAGGAGAGAACAACTTTTCCTTTTTCTCGTGTTCTTCATGCTTTATTTTTGAGATGGGATGGACTCAAACTTTCTGTGTATCCACGAATAACTGGTAACTCTTGGTGATCCTGGCTTCGCCTCCCCAACACTGAGATTATACGGTGGCATGTGCTACCACAACCGGTTTATGTGGTACTGGGGATGAACCCATGGTTTCCTGCATGCCAAGCAAGCACTCTACACACTGAGCCACATTCACGGCCTCGAAAATTTAAATTACTTTTATTTGTTTTAAATTACATTACTTTGTTTTAATGCTTGCTTGATGTAAGCTCCAGAGACCTTCTGAAGTCTCAGGGAGACCCCGTGGCTGAGCCGAGCAGAAGATTTCATGCTTGCCCGTGGATGGGCTGAGTTCCTCGGCCTCAGCTCCCATCCCCACAGCCGCATGCCCAGTCTGAGATTTTAGGCAGTGATTTTCAGACACTGTCCTTGTGTGTTCATCTGAGAACAAATCACGATCTTTACACAATCTCACCACTGTGTAAAAGTCCACTCGGTAACTTTCACACCATGGTATTTATTCACAAAGTAGGTTTGCAAAGAGTCAGCTTTTCTCCCCTTCACGCCCTCTGCCCTCAAGTCCCACACCCTAACTTTCCCAAGCCCCACCCACCTTCTCTTCGTAAGGAGATCGGGCAGAGGAAGAGGCTTATCACCACCACTTCGTGTGCTCTCTGAAGATGTACAATGAGCATTGACATTCTAAGAGAGGTATGTGTGCATCTTGTAAATGCTTCTCTCTGAAAAATCCCAAGGCCCTAGTTTCTCCCTGAGCGTACTTTTTTGGTACCCGACCCCAGAAAACAGAACAGAAGAATGAGGCAAGACCAAGAAAAACAAATTGCTCAAGCAGAAATGCAAACCCTCCAATTCTCTTTCACTGTTATCCATTAAGAACAGGGGACTCTGTGGAAGAAAGCAAATAAAATCCTGAATGATGTGACGTAGATTTGAAACCATGGAACAGAATGAAATAGCATAGATCAACATCAGTGATGGTGATGTGGTAGCCAAAAGCTAAAGGCTTAGTAAGTTAGAGCCCCTGTAAGCCATACAACCACAAGCTCAGACCTTTGGGTTACTCAACCAATTTTGTATCTGTCTTCAAATGCTATTCAAGTAAACTTCTGCTCAGGAGTATTCCTCAGTCTCAAAGGACCCAGGATGTAGTTCCGCATCAAGTGTCTGCCCAGCATGCTCAGTCCCTGGCCCCGGAAAGGATGCAACTGATGCGCTATACGTGTCTAACTGCACGTCCTATCACTATGCTGATATTCATCTTGAGAAATGTCACTTCTACTGACACTATGTCATCAGCATCAAAAGCATCTTCATTTTATATTTACACATTTACATATATGGACATATATTTTTACATGTATATCATATAAGAGCTAACCATTTTGTTATAATTTTACAAGTTGTGTGGAAAAAACAGACAGGAGTAAACAAAGAATGAACAACACCAAACAAGCAGCGTGTGCTGTAGTTAGTGTGGTAGCATGCTTTGCACACATAAAGAAACTTTAGTGATGCTTTATCTGTAGCTAAGAATCAGTTCTAGATCTTACTGATTCACAGTAAATAACACTTGCTAAGCCCTTACGCTGAACATCCAAAGTCAAGTCCTAAACACTGTCCAAGTATTACTCTATTTAATTCTCTTCATAGCCCTATGTAGAGTAATATCTTTAGTATTCCCATTTTACATTATCCATTTCTTAAAAAAAAAAAAAAAAAAAAAAAAAACTAAGTAAAATTTCCAAAACCACACATGTGACCCAACACACATATGAAGCAGTAATGAGAGTCGTAGTTAGACCTCGGTCAGTCCTCTCTCTGATGCTCCGTCTTGTCTTCAATGCATCTTCCACTGAGGATTCATCTGCCGTTTATGTTTCTCTTTCAACTTCACGCACTTGTCATTTCACTGAGTTGTGTTGTTTTTGTTGTTTTGTGTATGCTTCTTTAATAAATGAGCCGTGTGCCTAGTTTCCATTAATACTGCTCTCTGCCGCCCACTGCAGGCAATTTTGTGAAATCAATATAAATGCTTTCAACCTTGTATTTGGTAAGTTCAGTTAACGGTTTCACTTTGAGATTTTAAACACAACGTATGCTAATGTACTAGGCACTAACACATTTAATTAATATCTTCTATGAATTTATTTTAAATTAAGGGGCCAGCTATGGTGGTGTATGCCTTTAATCCCCAGAATTTGGGAGGCAGAGGCAGATAAACCTCTGTGAATCTGCTGAGGCCAGCCTGATCTACGTAGCAAAGTTAGGATAGCCAGCACTACATAGAGAGACCTTGTCTTTAAAACAACAACAACAAATTACAGATGATTACTAATAGACAATGTGTTTGTCATGGCCAGAAGACATGCCATTTAAAAGAGTAATAATGAATCTTCTGAGTTGCTGGGGAGATTTAGTACAAACCATATAAAAAAATTGATATGTAAGAGATCCCTTGCCTTGTTTCAAGAAAAGCTGAGGATTGCCATTGTTGAGTACGGAACAAAGGAAACTGGGAGATGGAGTTCAGTGTGAATAGAAACTTTAGGCCATCATTCAAGGGATGAAGGGATAAAGGAAAACAGTGAAAAGATGGACAAGCAGAAGACAGCAGTTTCTGGCATCAATGTGAGAAGAGGCCTTTGGTCCAGTGAGGGCACAGATTCCCAATGTAAGGGAATGCCAAGGCACTGAGGTGGAGAGGGTGACTGAGAGAGGATGCACCTTCGTGGAGACAAGAGGAGGGGGAGGGGGAGGGGAGCAGGGTTGGGGAAGGGGATAACATTTGAAATGTAAACACATAGAGTATCTAATAAAATAAAAATCACTACACAAGACTCAGGTAATCCCATACAGAATTCCAGAGTATAAACCATCCTTTAGAATATCTTCCAATTTTGGACTCAGGAACAGTGTTTTCACTGTTACCGGCTATATTTATGTTTCCAGAAGCCAAATAAATGAGAAATCTTGTTGAAAATACAATATTGAGTGTGCAGGGACAAAGATGGAGCAAGAGGCAGATGGAATGACTAACCAATGACTAGTCCAGCTTGAGACACATCCCATGGACAAGAACCAATCCCTGACATTATCAATGGTATTCTGTTATGCTTACAGACAGAATAATTGTTCCCTGAGAAGCTCCAACCAGTAGCGAATGGAAACAAATCCAGATACAGCCAAACATTAGCTGGAGCTCGGGGAGTCTTGTGGAAGAGTGGGGAAAGAATTGAGGGAACCAAAGGGGACAGGAATGCCACAGGAAAACCAACAGAGTCAACTAACCTAGACCCTTGGGGACTACATGAGGTTGACCCACCAATCGAGAGCAAGCATGGGATGTAGCAGATGTGCAGCTTGGTCTTCATGTGGGTCCCCAACAGCTACAGTGGGGACTGTTCCTGACTCTGTTGCCTGCCTGTGTGGAGGAGGTACTGTGGAAGGGTGACATTGGGGTGTAAAGCGAATACACAAATAATTTGTTAAGATAGAAAGAAAATACAGTCTTGAAGAATTATTCTGCATTCTTTCCTAATTAAAGCAGTTTTTACTTTGGCAATTGGGAAGTCCAGAAAAATAGAGAAGTCAAACATGGGGGGCAAAAAAGATCAAAATTGCTGTCACATATCTTAGATAAAATCTAACAACATAGCAAAACATTCTGAAGTCAGACAGACAATGTCATCTGGGCTCCAAGAATTACTAAGGCAGAAAAGTTGAAACAGAATATTCCAAGGGAGATTATTTTAAATGTCTCAGATAGTTTTCAATTAATAAATAAATGCATTCCGTGTGGCCTTCTAGTAAAATAATATAAAACGTAAAAACCACGGCAGTCACAAAACCTGGTATTTCCCTGCCATTCATTTGAATTTCATTGGCTCAAGATTTCTCAAGGGAATGACAAATGTTCTAAGGAACTGCTGTGGTTTTAGTCTCCCAGTAAGTTTAAAATGTTGCCTTCAAACTACATATAGCTAACCAGACTGCATTTTGTAATAATATAATGTTTTTAGTGAATGAGTGACGGTTTTAAATGGTTGGAATCCAATGGGGTAAAAGTAGAACTTAAGGGAGTTCATGAGCTTCCCCCTCTTTTGAAGCAGCTGTTAAAACTGTGCTGTTAGCACTGCTAACACCAAAATTCCCTACTTCAACCTTCAGTTCTGTCCTTTAATTTTTTCCTGGTCTAGAATGTCTAGTTGATTCTTTTGTGGAAAAAAAAAATCTTGTCATGTTGAGCAATGATAGCACATGCCTTTAGTCTTACTCAGGAGGAGGAGGCAGGTGGATCTCTGTGAGTTCGAGGCCAGCCTGATCTATAGAGCAAATTCCAAGATAGCCAGGGCTACATGGAGAAACCCCATCAAATAAATAAATAAATAAATAAATAAATAAATAAATAAATAAATAAATCTTTATTATTATTTCAGTGAAGTTTTGTCTAAAGTGTCTGGCACTGTTTTAGTGCTGTAGATTTTCTTGTAGAAATTTAGAGGTAATTTGAGCCCCTGTGTGATTTTTATCTTCCTCTGAAAATAATTTTCATGTAATTCTTCCAGGAATTTTCATCCTGGGATATGGCTGAGAGTAGAGGGTGACATTCTGTGACTCAAAGCAAGATCAAGTCTAGGTGAGGAGAGGTTTTATTGTCCATTCAGTCCTACCTCAGCCTACTCTCCCCAATTTAAGGGGCTGATAAAAACATGGTTAGTTTACCAATCAGCTCTTGGAGATCACCAAGCAAACATCACCAGGTAAAAAGTTACCATATCAAGTATGTCTTTCTTTCCTTCTTCCTTCCTTCCTTCCTTTCTTTTCCTTTATTTTTATGGACCTTACCTGGGGAATTCATTACCTGCCTAGCTCTCTTGCCTGCCAGCATATTTCATTACTATTATGTTGTCCTACTTTTCTGTTTGTCTTGAGTGGGAAGGCTGTGGAAGGCTAATCTACCACCGCCATTGCACAGAAGTCCCCTTCCTTGATTCCATATTTTCCCTCCTCCTTACGCCATGCATCAGCAAGTCACCTCCTATAGCTCATTCCCTGAACTTTACCGTTCAAATGCATGGTCTTTGAAATACAAAATCTGTGCCATTGAACTTGTAGGCTACAGCTAAATAAAACAAACAAAAAGAATAGATAACACAACTTCAAGAACCCGTGCATTACACGGCTACAATTTCAGTATCGGCTTCTTCGGTGAAGCCTGTTAGCAATATTCACCTGGTTTGATCCTTTGTATCAGGTAGTAATATTAACAAATTATAAAGGCATTCCATACATGAAATATTAGAATTTTATAAGCCTGAGGTTCTGCATATAGAGGTTTTTCCCTAAAATGGTTTGTTACCTTAACATCTATGTTTCACTTCGTTTTCTACTAATAATCTTCGTTGCATGCTTCAATTCATTTTTAATAGATAGTACTGAGAATAATTTTGGGCTGATTTAATATGATTCAAAAGTGAGTGTATCTAGGGGAGTTTTAATAAAGAATACTGTTACGATTATCTCAGCTTTGCGAAAAGAAGAAGTAAGAATCGTGGCACAGTTGAAAATGGTTAGAGTTTTAAATGTTCCCTATCAGGAAAAGGAAGTAGATAAGATCTTTTTCAAACTTAGTGTCACTACATTTTACTTGGCTAAACATAATACAACTAAACCCATGAGAAATGATGTCCTGCTTCTAACAATTTTTCCCTGAGACTAAATAGAAAAATTGTAACTGAGCTCCTAATTGGGAGGTAGCAACTTTGGTGAAAATGGCCTGAAACGAGATAGAGCCATGGTTGACCTAAAATCCTTGACTCTGCAAATTCAGAACGCCAGAAGCAATAGCAGAGGGACCACAAGCAGCCATGCCTTGTCCTCAGACAGAAGTCACTCTTTTATTATATGCAGCTTTTATTTTTTGAGCGTGTAATACAATTACATCATTCTCCTCTTCCCTACTGCCCTCTAACCCAGTGGTTCGTAACCTTCCTAAGGTTGCAACCCTTTAATACAGTCCCTTAAGTTGAGGTGACTGCCATCCATGAATTATTTTTTCTTGCTAATTTATAAGTGTAATTTTGCTACAGTTATGAATTGTAATGTAAATATTTATGTTGTTAATGGACTTAGGGGACCTTTATGAAAGGGTCATTTGACCCCCAATGGGGTCATGACCCACAGGTTAAGAACTGGTGCTCTAATCCATCCCATCTACTCCCTCACTCTTTCAAATCCATAGCCTCTTGCTCTTCATTGTTTAATATATATATATATATTTCTTCCACTGTCAGTATTCCTTACTGGCTCCAAGTTCTCTTTCTACAGTTGAGGCCTTCTAGGTTTTCCCTATCTCTTGTTCAGGCCATGTTGAGGCTGGGAAGTCACTTTCTTTCTGCTTTTCTTCCCCTTTTATTGAAAATATTTTTTCTTACATAATATATATCATAATTATGGTTTTCCCTCTCTATGTCTCTCAGTTCCTCCCCACCTCCCCTCCCATCCAGATCCATCCTATTTCTATCTCTCATTAGAATACAAGCAGACTTCTAAAAGACAATAATAAAATATAATATAATAAGACAAAACTAAAACTAGCATATTGAGGGCTGGAGAGATGGCTCAGTGGTTTAAGAGCACTGGCTGCTCTTCCCAAGGTCCTGAGTTCAATTCCCAGCAACCACATGGTGGCTCACAACCATCTGTAGTGGGATCTGATGCCCTCTTCTGATGTGTCTGATGACAGCTACTGTGTACTCATATATGAAATAAAACTAGCATATTGTAATAGAGACAAAGTAAGCAAAGAAAAGAGCCAAAGAAAAGGCACAAGAAACATTCTAGAGAACAAAGACCAACTCATTCACATGCTCAAGAATCCCATAAAAACACGAAACTGGAAATCATAAAGTGTACACAAAGGGCCTTGTCTTAGTAGGGTTTCTATTGCTGTGATAAAAGACCATGGCCAAAAAGCAACTTAGGGAGGGAAGGGATTATTTAGCTTATACATCATTGTATAATCTATCATTGAAGTCAGAACAGGAATCCAAGCAGGGCTAGAAGAAGTCAGGGAAAAGTGCTGCTTACTGGCTTGCTTCCCCTGGCTTGCTCAGCTTAACTTCTTATAGAACCCAGGACTACCAGCCCAGGAATGACATCACCCACAATGGGCTGGGCCCTCCCCCATTGATCACTGATTGAGAAAATGTCTTAGAGCTGGATCTCATAGAGACATTTCCTCAAGGAAGGCTCCTTTCTCTCTGATGACGCTAGCTTTTGTTAAGTTGACACACAAAACCAACCGGTACAACTGAATCCTTGTCAATTTCACACACACACACACACACACACACAAACACAACAAATTCACAACCCTTACTTTCTTATTCATCCCCAAGATCTAAGTAAATTTTAAAGTCCCACAGTCTTTATAAATTCAAACACATTAAAAATTTCAGGCCCTCTAAAATATCCAAACACCTTTAAAATCCAAAGTCTTTTACAATTCAAAGTCTCTTAACTGAGTTCCAGTAAAATACTTTCTTGCTTCAAGAGGGAAAAACCAGGGCACAGTCACAAGAAAATCAAAGTAAAATCAAACTTCACCCAATTTTGGGAATCAATTCACAACCTTCTGAACTTCCCCACCTCGGCCTTCTGTAGCGCACAGCTCATCTTCTGAGCTCCAGCTTCCTTTGCCCACTGCACTGCTGCTGCTGCTCTTGGTGGTCACCCCAAGGTGCCGGCATCTCCAAACTGCTGGGCTCTTCGACTGCAGCTGGACTGCACTTTCACCAATAGTCTCTCGTAGGGTCTCTTTATGGTGCCAAGCCTCAGCTTCTCTGCATGACCTCTTGGGTCCTGGGCCTTCAACTGCCACTGAGGCTGCTGCACCTTCACTAATGGCCTCTCCTGGCCTCTCAGAGTGTCAAATCTCAGCTGTTCTCCACGCCCTCAAAACCAGCGCTGTCTGAGTGACTCTTGTACAATACCAAGTCCAGCCACCAACACAAGGTACAACCTTGACTGTCCCTGGAATACAGTTTCTCTGTGCTCTTAGAAAACACTTCCTAGAAGATTTCACCTCAGCGATGCTGGTCTCTTCTTAATCACCATAATTTCTTAGCTCCAGCTGACCAGCACCAGTTGTTTCGGTAACGCTAAGGTTTCATTTAGTAGTCCTGGTATCTTGTTAATCACAGCTAATTGTTCAGCCCCAAGAACCACAGTATCTTTTTTTTTAAAGATTCATTTATTTATTATATATAAGTACACTGTCTCTGTCTTCAGACACACCAGAAGAGGACATCAGATCTCATTACAGATGGTTGTGAGCCACCATGTGGTGGTTGGGATTTGAACTCAGGACCTCTTAACCACTGAGCTATCTTGCCAGCCCAAACCACAGTATCTTAAATCAAAATAGCAATGGCCCTAAAAGACTCTTCCATCTTCCCTCTGAAATGTCACAAGCCAGACCTCCATCTTCTGCACTGTTCTCAACATTCTTATCTCCCAACCTCCTACCAAACATCCCACAGACCCCTTAACACTCAATGGTTCTTTTAGTCCAACGTTCCAAAGTCTTTCCACAATAATATTTTCAAAAGAAAGAAAGAAAAGCAGAGCCTTGACATGTCACGAGACAAAGAACCTCCAAAAAATGCCATTGAGTTCATTTTTCATTGGCCATCTAAGGCTGGGTATGTAGCCTACCCTACCCGTAAGGGTACTTTGCTTCCCCAATGAGCATCCCTTGGGTTATGAACTGGAGACAGCTTCTGGATGAGGAGTGGCCTGTGTCCATTCTCTTTCCAAGTCTAGGGCCCCCCTATGTGCCCTGTGCAAGCTGCGCAGGCCATTTGAATTCGTATGTGCATCAGTGCTGTTGGTTTAGTTTAGAGAGCTTCGTGTCCGCCATCATGCCTGGCTTACCTTGGTTCCACCACCTCCTTTGCAGGTTCCCTGAGCCCGGAGGTGAGGGATTTGATGGAGCCATCCTATTTACAACCAAGTGTTCCAAGATCTCTCTGTCTCTATGTTGCTGTCTGGCTGTGAGTCTTTGTATTTCTTCATGATAACTGAGCAAGGCGCTGACAGCACAATGCATAGGAGATATTTTATTGCTACATTTTGTTTGGTTTAGAAAAGTAGTATTTGGTTTTATCCTAGGATCCTGGGCTACCTAGGCTCAGGTTCTTGGTCATTCCAGCAATGCCAAATATGTGTTCTTTCTCATGGAGTGGGCCTTAAGTCAAATCTGATATTGGTGCGTTACTCCCACAGCTTTGCGCCATCACTGCACCAGAATATCCCGCAAGCAGGACAGATTGTAGATCAAAGAGCTTGTGGCAGGATTTGGTGCTTTGGGTAGAATGCAGAGTGCCTTCCTGTACCAAAGATGCCAGCATGTAGTGGTGTTGGCTCTATGTAGGCACTAGCTCAACTCCTCCACGCTCCATGACTTGTGTAAGTTCTGTCTGCAGCAATGGGCTTCTTGCTGTCAGTTTGTGGAGAGCAACCTATAGTCTTGGCAAGGGCTTTGTTTGCTTTGAGTTCCTCCGGCGCCCCTTTGGCCAAGAACTCGATTAAATGTAACCCAATCCTGGTGCTGAAACTTCATTTGGTGACAAGGGTTGTCTGTTGCGTGTAATTTTAAAAAACACACTTGCTCCGGCTAGGTGCCTGGACTAGCGGTTTACTCAGTAAACAGCCGTTTACTCGGGCCCCACTTTCCGGCTACGCCATGAAAATAGCCGCAGGCATGTGGTCGCCTGGTCTTTCCCCCCCCCCCCCCCCCCCCCCCCCCGAGAGCCACCCATTCCTCCGTGTCCGGTGCCATCAATGGCCGTCTCCCTTTATTCCTGAAGGAAAACACTAGAGACTTTTATATTTTAAAACTGACCAGATTACTCAAAGGCAGATCTAAGAGTATCCTGCCCTATCCCCCTTAGAATTATCAGTGCCCGGAGGGACCTATGTGTCTGCAGCTTCTTGTCCGCTCCACCGCCTGGTCTGAACCCCAATCCTCTCTCCATCCAGCCCAGAAATTCTGCCTTATCTTTTGCCCAGCGTTAGCTTCTTCTGTCTTTCTTGACCCAAACAAGAGATAATTAGGGAACCTCTACCGACAATTGTCCAGTTTGGGCTTTCGCCCCTGTTATTTGGCAATTTCGTTTGGTTCATTTTCATATAATGTATATATTTTAGGAAACTTCTACTGTATTAGGTCTCTATACTGCCCCACAAATAACCCTTAATTTTAGCCATCTCTCCCAGTATTCCCTCTTCTTCCTCTTTCATCCCCTCCTCCTCCTCATTCAATCTTCCGGTTCCAACCTCCCTCCCCCTCCTTTCCATTTCCTAGGGAAATCTGTTAGCCCCTCCCAGACCCTTCCTCTCTTCCTAGCCTCAGTAGCTCTAGAGAGTGTCTCTGTCTTAATAGTAGCATCTCCTGGTGCACCCATCCTGTGCATAAAACGCCTCGGTAAATACTTTTGGAAAGAGAAATGTGGATTTAGCTTATGGTTCTCGAGCACCGATACATGGCACGGGGATTAGCTTTTGTGGAAAGTCTCGGAGCCAGTAGTATACAAGAGACAGGTCTTGTGGCCAGAAAGATGGAAAGAGAGCAGCCTTAAGAAGCTGAACTTGCCTTAGGACAGCTTATTCTGTGGTAACCAGTCTAGTACCCCAGAACCTAACTTACCTCTGTGTCCTGTTAACTTTTTCCAAGAGTCATTGTAATTAGCGCTCACTAATTAGTACGTAATCGCATTTACAAACTGATGTGTATATGTTTCTGTGGTATTCTTTTCATTAGCTCTGTGTCCTTACCACTCTCAGGCTTTATATTCCTGAGACTCTAGGGAGACTGTAGATGGATGTCCACATATAACATATCTAGGTGTTTTAAAGTTTCAAATAAGAATAGTAATTTGTTAAATAAAATTTGTTTGGGGCTGCAAGATGTCTCAAAGTTTGAAGGTATTTGGTGTTAGCTAATGCTTACAACCTAAATTCGATCCCCTCAACCCTTGTGGTAGAAGTGACTCCTGAAAGGTGCCCTTGTACCTCCACATGTGAGCCAAGGTACATGAGTACATGCACATGCCAAACACACACCATAAACCAATAAATTAATTCAAAATGTTTAAATATGTCCTGCCTTCCTTATCATGTGTAACTTTCATTTTTTAAGCAAATCTGTTATAAGGATAAGTGTTAGAAAAAATATCCAAGATGTTGCTATTAAATATCTGGGTGTTGTCTTGATGGCTCCTCCCTTTGGAAGAATCCTAAAGCGTGTGCTTCGTGAGCCTTCAAAAAAGATTATGCTACAAAATGTGGGTTCTGTATACTTCGGTTACCTTGACTACTGGTTTTCCCTAAGCGTGTCTCTGATGGTTGTGTATGTGTTGGCTGATTTTGTGTAACAGTTTGACTGGGCTGGGGATGCCCAGATGACAGTAACAATATTAGTTATTACTGTGCCTGTAAGAATGTTTCTGGAAATGGTTAGTATAAGAGTTGATAGAGTGAATGAAGAAACCAACACCACTGTGGTTGCATACGCTATCCTATTATCAGGAAATCCCCTACGATCCCTACCTTATCCATTACGTCTTCTACAAAGTAAGCATACCCACCCTCCCTCCCTCCCTCTCTCCCTTTAGTAACTGATGGTCCAGCTCACTCATGGAGGAGGGTACAGAAGTCAAAGGAAATTGAAATGCTCCATAATCTAGCTGCATCCGATTCCAGCTGACGACTCCGGCCTCATTTAATCAGTCAAGGATCTGCTGTACAGAAGCTGTATGTAGTGTATGGGGGAGTGGGGAACAGGGTGGGAGCAAGAACAGAACTCAGACCCATCTGAGTTGTTAGGCAAGGACTCTGCCACCATATCACTTTCTAGCCTGAGACATGGACTTTAATTAGACTTTCCTAGAGATGCAAAATTCTGGATTTCTCACATTTTATTAAAATGATGGGACAAGTCTGTTCTGTTTTTCTCAAATGTTTCCAGAGAAATTAATTATATTTAAAGCAGAACTTATAATATTTGTGTGTGTGTGTATATATATAATGCTGATATTATATATATATATAATTGAGAAAATTCTCACTTTTTACCTTTAAGTGTTTTTCTTTTAGGTCTGTGTATAGAAGGAAGTGTGACAGAGCTAAGCGGTAATATCCACCAAAGTCACATTGTGCAACAGGTCCCCTGTGGGACATTTATTAAAAGGGAAGGTGTGAGGGGGAACAGAGGCTGCCTCTGGGTGGAGGAAGGGGGAAAGGAAAGGGGGGAGAATCAAGGACTTTTATAAGGGCTATGGCACATTTGCTGGAAGACATGAGCTAGGAGACAATAGGAATATGTCTGTCACCTCTGGGCAGCTAGAGATGATGTGTCCTGTTGTCATGGTCCCTTGGGGCTGACCATGGAGATGTCTATTGGTCTTATTGTAGCCAAATTCCTAGAGCTGGCCACAGGGATGCCTGAAGACCAACAGAGTCAACCTAGTAGGGTAGAGGCCAGCTTACTGTGAGACTGGCTCTGAACTGCTTCTGGTTGCTGGACTGGAGAACACATCCCTCACTGGCTTTCTGTTCTTGCTCTCTTTGTACAATGTTGCTTAGAGTTGACTATAAATGGCTGTCTGTAATCATGGCAGATGATAGTTTTGGAGCCTTCATTCAGTCCTATTGTGTTTGGGCCTGTGGTGAGGCAGCGTGCCTCTGGCAAGAGGAGTTGATAGTGGAAAAACTGCAGGTCTCATGAGAAATTAAACAGAGAAAGATGAGATTTAGAGTTCCAACATCCTTTCTGAGGGCATATATACCCAATGATCTAGACCAGTGGTTCTCCACCTCCCATTTGCTGCAACCCTCCTACTTCCTTATCCTTCCCAAAGAGTTCCACCAACTGGAAAACAAGTACTCTAATATCTGAAGCCGGTGGAGACCATTCTCATTCAAACCTCTACAGAAGTCTGCTGCCAAGTATTGCCCACCAAAAATTTTTGCCTAGTAAGTAATACAGTTTAGAATGTTAATAAATTCATCACTTGGAACAGGAACAGGAAAACTAATGTTTTTTTTCATCCACTACAACACACACACACACACACACACACACACACACACACACACCTTTTTACTAATACAAAAGCAAAGACTATGGCTAAGTTCCAAAATAGTTACATTAGTATGATTAGAATGAACCTACTCAATTAACAATGGGAAAATATTATCTAAAGTAACTTGCTCTCTATTGATTTAAAAATATCTTGATGGAAACATTTTTTTTCCAGAACACAAATCATTCTAAGAACTCAAACCTCCTACATGCCTAGCATTTGATATTTAATCTCCAGATCTCTTTAAAGAAATTTGTCAGCATGGTAGATAACAATCTTAAAGGAAGCTCAAAGAGACTTCATAGAGAGAATAAAACAACAAAAACAACACACAATTCTTTGGAGACATTCTCTAAAGAAACATTAATGTGATATATGAAATTAATGTAGATAGATAGATAGATAGATAGATAGATAGATAGATAGATAGATAGATAGAAATAAAATTCAATGATTTGGAAAACTACCCAAGATGGTCATGGAAAATATGTCTGTCACTTCTTCAAGATGATAATATAGTGATTCTCATGTATAATATCTGTACCAATAGAATGAATTAGATAGAAAAGTAACGCAACATGTTGCATGTGTTAGAGTCACAAACCTGTGCCAATGTGAGTTATAGCTTGTATAATTATTTAACAGGAAAGTGGCACAAAAAATTTAAAATATAATTAAAGACAATTTTTCATTTCCCTAGAGAGATAGCCCAGAGGTTAAAGAGCACTTGCTGGTCATCCAAAGGACCTGGATTTGGCTCCCAGAACCCATGTTGAGACAATCACAACGTCCTGTAACTCCATTTTCAATGGACTCAACACTTTCTTCTGATCTCTGATGAAATCCATGCATATGTGGCATACACACACTCA
Source organism: Micromys minutus (assembly GCF_963924665.1). Classification (NCBI taxonomy): domain Eukaryota; kingdom Metazoa; phylum Chordata; class Mammalia; order Rodentia; family Muridae; genus Micromys; species Micromys minutus. Next base: position 49,163,752 of record NC_137976.1, read on the forward strand.
CATGAAAATAAAAATAAATTTAAACTAAATAATTTACTTTGACAGTTGTTATTATAATTCAGGCAATTTATGTGTGGGAATTTCTACATATTACTCCCCATATAATACCCCCTTCAACCCTACTATTACCTTCACAGTGCAATCCATCTTAATTTTAATATGACCATTTTCATAATCAATCCCAGGTACTCAAATAAACTCCTTTTCTAGAAGGCATTCAATAATGCTTTTGAGACAGGCTCTATATAGTCCAAGCTGGCCCCAAATTTTGTAAGTAGCTAAAAATGGCCTTTAACTTCTGGTCCTCCTCCCTCTACCTCCCAAATGCTACCATTCCACATACTGCATGATGCTTGGTGTTTTAGCAAGTATATTGTTGTTGCAGTAAATATTAAAAAATATATAATTGGTTTATGTCTTTACTGGCCCTGAGGGCTCACTCCTCAGGCCCCACCCTGATACAGAGCAGAGTGCACCTCTGGTGCCCAGTCTGAGCCACCCCCATGGCCCAACTTGTCCTCACAACTCCCTTCCCTGGCAGTTTTCTACTGCCTGTTCTCTGCCTCTGTCCTGGGATGCTTCCCTACCCCAAAATCCCACATAAATACAACTCTACAGCCCAATAGCTTTTCATTCAGGTTTATATATTCAATTCTCAATCCACAAACCTCTACACAACAAGATTACATCAAATGACAAAGATACAAACTGCTCTTCTATATGAGATACTAGACCTATAAAATCCTTAATGTTCATAGCTATTTAACACCAATTAATATCACCTGGGTCTAGCTGGTCCTTGGGAACCTCCATCTTGCCATGACCTCCACCCTCCATCCTCTGACCTCTCAGACCTCTCCTTTCTCCCTCACCCTGCCCAGTCACTGGCTTTCCTTTATTTTACTAATTAAAATGGGAAGGTCCACTTGAAGTCACCTCTTGAGTACTTTACTGGGCAGCCTTTCTTGGGGAAGTGGAATTAACATTAAAATACAAACAGCTTCAGGACAATCTACATATTGTAATTGCTGTGGTAAAGAAAAGGAAACTGAAGTTAAGAAAGGACCTTTTGTAAAAACAAACATTAAATACTAGCCCAGTATCCAAAAGCAAGTTTTCCCAGTGTCTCTACTCTTAATATCCAGGCACCCAAAGTACAGTGTATCTAAACTAGGATAAGAATTGATCTGTGTGAGTTCGGTACTTGCTCACTCTCTGACATCCATGATTCTGTCTACATGCATGGGCTTTACAATACTTACCTTCTTGGATTAGATGGAATCCCTAAACTTGATACCTACTGGATTTACAAAGCTCAGAATCATTTGGAACCAAACAGCCATTTGTTTCAGAGACAGACAGCAATGGAAAAATAGCTGTGATGATCTGAAAGAATGACAAAAATCTCTTCACTGATCTACCAACCTTCTTCCTGTCCTTAACAGCTAAGCCTAGCAGAGTATAGTCACAGCATTTACTCACTTGAATTTTAGTGAAAAAAATCTTAGCTCTAAATCTGGGTGTGGTGGTACATCACTCAGAAGACTGAGACAGAATGATCACGAATTTCAGGCCAGTCTGACCTATGTAATAGACTCTGTCTCAAAATTAAAGCCACTTTTTTTCTGAAGGATGACCACAAATGGTCCAATTAGTAAAGAAACAAAGCATGGAATAACATCTAGAAGGAAGCATTCCAGACACACATATGCAGCAACACAGGGGTACATATGCTTCTTACATTAGTGGGAGAACTGCGACTGTTTTTTGAAACTAGAAGATGCTGAAGATTTTCACTTACACTTTAACAGGATTATGTTTGCTATTATATTGGGGATACAAATAAAGAAGTAACACGCAATTATACACAGCAAGATTGTGTAAGTTATAGCATTTATCTAGGTGAGAGACAATAGAGACTTGGAACATGATGCTAATGTTAGGGTCCAAGAATCGTCAAAAAGTGATACCCCAGACTCAAATAATATGCAACAGCAAAGAGCATTTATTTAGCAGAATTCAACATGCAAGGGTCTCCCTATTTAGGAATGGAGACCCTCCAGTGTATGTTCTGCAGGGTCAATTTAAAGTCTGTTAGGGTGGAAGTGGGTATCTCTTACCTTTTTTTATTCTTGATTAGTTAGCTCTATCTCCAGGGATATGAGTCCTTTGTGATTGGTTAGGGCTCTGGTGGTAAGACATCCTTGGATTGGCTGTCTGCAGCTATGGTTGGCTGACTACAGGTTTCTGAATCTGGGTTTTCATTTCTGGGAAACAGAAACAAGCCTAGACTCCCAAACTGCCAGTTGACAGCCTGTCTTGGGGTCAGCATGTTTCTGGCTAACTCAATCCTCTAACAGTGTAAAATTTGTAAAACTTGGTAAAGTCTCAATTTAGGGTGTAGTGAAGATTTAAATAAGCAAGATGGCTGACAGATTAAGTGTGGGCACTAAGAAAAGAAATCATATTTTTCCTCCCCCAAGAAAGTCTGGGAAGTTTGACTAGATCAATTGAAAGGGTACAGTTGTCATTTACTGTGATGGGAATGAATACAAAAATAACAGAACAAGGGAGAAGGAGAGACCATTAGGAACTTCATTTTGGCCATGTCATGTTGTGCATACACTCTATGTCTTTCTGATTTATATTGTGTTTCCTCACTAGGGCTAAATTCTTTTCTCATTCTTAGCCCACACCTCTGATGTAGGAAGCTAGATTCTGACTCCTAATATTTCCTTCACAGTGACAAAGCACCAGGAACCAAGATGTTGCCAACCAGGTTTAGAGTTATTACTGAAACCTTATTGCCAAGTCCCAACAGATGTGATCTTCTCCAATACTGATTTTGGCTTGATGTTCCTGAATTTTCACAATTATTTGTACTCTTTATAACTCCTGTGGCAATTCTAACGGGGTTAGTTTTCTTAACCCCTCCCCCATTCTAGTTTTCTACTCTCTCACTAGTAGGTCCGTTATATATGCCTCATCTTTGATCTTCTGCTACACTAGAGATTAGGGGAGAGTTTGATCACAAGTGTCCATGGAAAACACAGCATATGTTGACTCTAAGGTTTATGTGCCTGGTATATGCAGATGGTTTAAAAAATAATGGAGTGACAGAGCACAGAATGATTAAATGTTTGTGGGTGGCATGAATGAGAATGCCCACCCCCAGCTCATATGTTTGAATACTTGCTCCCCAGTTTGGGGAACTGTTTGGAAAGGATTGGAAGGTAGGGCTGTGTTGGGTGGGGAGCATGTATTTTGAGGCTTCAAAGGCCTCTTGCGTTCCCCGTCCGCTTTGTTTCTGGCTTACGGATCTTTGTCAGTTCTCAACTGCAGCTCCAATGCTGTGCCTGTCAGAGAGATACAGTCCCTTCTCTGAAAACGAGTTGCTATTCCAACCACATTTCTCACCAGCTCATTTAATTTTGTAAACATGCTTTTCTCAGTGATGTGAACTTACGATAAATGTCAATCAACACTAAAACAACCGGAAACAAAAAGACAAAACTTGGAATCCACTAAAGTTTGTTGCTATGGCTCCTTCCCTTCTGAGACCCAAAGATCACAGGACAAGGTAGATTTTTCGCATCTGGAAACCGCTGAAGACCAGAACACACCAATCTGATACATAGTTGGTAAAGCCAAGGTGTTAAAGAAAGTCAGTGGGATTTCCCCTTTCCGTCCAGAGGTGGTGAGAAGCTTGAGCAAGCGAGAAGGCCCTACAAAACTACAATTCCCAGCAGGCTCCGCTGTGCTCTTGTACAGCCCAAACACTCTGGAAAAAAAAACCCAATCGCGAGGATTCTGGGAGAGAAAAATGGCCGCTGCTGGGTTGTGGCATGGAATGGGAAGGCTCCATGAGATAGCGTCAACACGTTGGCCTTGGTCCCGGGTTTACAGCACGTCCCCTGCCTTCGCTGAGGTGCTAAGGATGCCACAGAAACAACTAACGAAAGTAGTGTACCCGCTGCGGGAACTGGAGCAGTACCTCGTCGCGGACTCTAGGCACGGCCTTATCGAACAGAGACTCTTCGACCCGAGCACGGAGGACATTGGGAGGGCGGAGAACATCTTCGCCGCCACTGCCCGGAACCGCATCGAGTACCTCAGCTCCGCCGTTCGACTAGACCACGCCCCGAATTTGCAGCAGCCAGAGGTGAGATTGACCGCCCTGTCTACTTACTGCAGGTGCAAGAGCTCGAGTTCTCACCCAACGAGAAAACTTTAAAACAAAGGAAAACACTCTGTGGATGCATCACCTGTGTGCAGTGCCCGTGGAGGACCACAGTGAGCCTCAGTGTGGGTGCTGGGAATCGAACAGCCCGTGCCTTGTAGTTTTACTTCAATTTATATGTGTTTTGCTTGCATGTATGTCTCTGCGCCACATGCTTGCCTGTTGCCTTCAGAGGCCAGAAAAGGCATCGGAGCCCTCTGGAACAGGAGTTTCAGGCAGTTGTGAGCACCCATGTATACTGGGACTACAATCTGTCAGCAAGTGCATCTAACCACTGAACCATCTGTCCAACCCCCAAAATACATTTAATAAATAAACTACTTTTCAGTTTTGAGAATACTAAGTACCCCATTCTCCTTTCCTCCTTCTCATACTAGGTGTGTTTCATAGGCCGAAGCAATGTTGGAAAATCCTCTTTGATAAAGGCCTTATTTTCCCTGGCCCCTGATGTAGAAGTCAGGATCTCAAAAAAACCGGTATGCTGGGTGTCTGTTGAATTTATAAAATGAGACCTAAGTATTGGCAGGTGCAAGAGATCATAATTGCTAAGTTTCTTTAAACATGTAATAAGGTAAGACCTCATTAGTGTCTGTGTATTTTCTGAAAAGATGGAAGTATAGCTGAATTGATTTTAGTAGTCTTGCCAATATCTAAAGGAAAGCATCCTTTTATCTAAATCTTTCCTTAGTTGCCAAGTTAAGTATTTCATTGCTGTTTTTCTGTTTCCTTCTATAATAATGTGGCTAGTTCTACATTGGTTGTAGGGTTTAAGTTGCTTTGTGCGCTATAGTCTTTTATACTTTCTCTATTCATACACGCATACATTCTTGTATATATTCCAGATGTATGCATTCTTTTACCCAAGGCCGCATTGCACCTTTCTTCACAGATAACTGCTCTACTGGCCTTCTATTTTCTCCTTCCTCCTACTTCCTTTTCGATGATGCAGTCAACTGGTATCTAAAAGAACCTTTTCTCAAAACTCAGCCCTGGCCCTACTTACCATAGTGTCTGTCTAACAAAACACTTCCACCAGCTGTGATGCTTTGTTACCTCATGAAGGTTTAAGGTCTTTCATGAAGCTTTTTGCTCCGAACTTCATGTAGTAGAGTCTCTGGTTTCATCACTAAGGATTCCACTCTTCACCCCGCTCCTTCCTCAACACATCGCCAGCTAAACTGTGAACTCTAGATAGGATGAATTTCATTCTTATATAAGAGAAGGATAGAGAAGGCATATTCTTTTCATTCTCAATACACAGTTCTAAAAACAGTTTCTAACAGGTAGACAAGCTAACCAAGAACTTAACCATCATTTATAAAAAGTCCTCTCCTTTAATAGTTTCTTAAACAGTTGACTTTAGTTTGTTTTGACTTTCCCTTTCTGTTTCATGCAAAAGCACAGGTAGCCATATTTTATCTTTGCATCAGTTTTAATTTCACTGTTATAATTGTGGCGTTGTACATTCTTAAACAATTATTTATGAGGACACGGATCTGCACCTGCAAAACATCTTGGTTTACGGAAACACTGGTATGCAGATGATGAATACGGGCTCTGGATCTGGGTGTTTTAAGAATCTGTGATAGAATAAGTGTTTGATCAGCACTGTAAGTCATTCCTCTGTATGCATTGTTCATCAGAGAACCAGCTGATGGCAAACATACAGCCTAAATCTTCATAGACAGCAAAATAGGAAAGATCTTAAAGTATTTTGTCCCTGTATTTCTAATATGAAATGTAAAGTTTTTAAGCCAAACATTTTTTTAAATTTGAAAAGATGTAATTATTGGCGTTCACTTCTCTCCACCTTTTTTCTCTTTGTATTCACAGTAGTTCAGAATATATACTTAAACTTTTAATAAGTATTTGTTGATTGAATACTTATGTTGATGAATATTTCTAGGCATGAAATAAAGGACATATTTTAAGCCAGATTTTTTTTTTCATTTTATCAGGGGCACACAAAGAAAATGAATTTTTTCAAAGTTGGAAAACGTTTTACTTTGGTGGACATGCCAGGGTATGGATATAGGGCGCCAGAAGACTTTGTTGACATGGTAGAGACTTACCTAAAAGAACGAAATAAGTAAGGAAATTTTCTTCTTACACTTGTTATACATTTAGCCCCAAAGCACTTTTGAAAATCAAGGGCATTCTACACATGACAGATAACTTGAGATTTATCAAACACCTGACTCGTAGGTGCACGTTATCCTTACATAACTCTACAGTATTGAGAGCCAGGGTATACACTGCCTGCTTAGCTTCTGCCTAGCTCAGGGAAGTCTTCATTTATTTTATCAGGCTGAAACTATAAAGAGTATTCCATAGTTAGTTCATCCATTTTTTTAAAAAAAAAAAACCAAGCTCTTGGCTGACTAATTTGGAAAATGTAGCTAATTGATTTAAATAAACTTCAGTAAACTCTGTCCACTCAGTCATCACAGACTCTGAAAATGTTATATATATTCTTTGTTCTCCACATGTAATCAAGCAGTAATCTGTTCCAAGGAACACACAATCTGGAGGAAAATAATGTTAGGCTTCTGAAGTGTAAAGAGGTAATTGTTAAAAAGGCCTAGGAATGTAGCTCAGTAATAGACTACTTGCCTAACTTGTTAAAAGGCTTTGGACTTGAACTCAGCATCACACATTTAAATATATATATATATGTATATATTTAAAAATAAATATGTGCATGTCTGTATATATATATATAAGCATTTCATTTCTTACAATTTTACATATAAAAGATGCAAAATTAAACTAATATTTAAAATTATAATAATTTGGGCGGCAGGGATGGCTCAGTGGTTAAGAGCACTGACTGCTCTTCCAAAGGTCCTGAGTTCAGTTCCCAGCAACCACATGGTGGCTCGCAACCATCTGTAATGGGATCCAATGCCCTTTTCTGGTGTGTCTGAAGACATCTACAATGTACAATATACATAAAATAAATAAATCTTTGTAAAAAATTATAATAATTTGATTTTTGTCTCCTTTTTCCATTAGACTTTGTATAAGGTCTTACAGGAGAGGGTCTCGTTTATATTTGTTTCAAGTCTCAGTCAGCTTAATATGTTCTTATTGAGATAAACTGGAAGTACACCGAAGGGCATTGAGTCCTATTACACTGCAGGATGAAGCTCCTAGGATGAGAGAGGCACATGAATGAGTATATCTTACATCGCCATTAATTTTCTCTCTATTCTTACAGTTTGAAGAGAACATTTTTATTAGTGGATAGTGTTGTTGGAATCACAAAGTTAGACAATATTGCCATAGAAATGTGTGAAGAATTCGCATTGCCTTATGTGGTAAGTGTTTCCTTAGACTTATGGTGGCAGTTAGAAATCAGTTTGGTATACATTTGAATATGCAAATATACTCGTTAGTAATGAGCAAGTATTTCCTCAGAAGGGAAAGGACTGGCTGGAGAGATGGGTCCATGGGTAAGAATGCTTGTTACCCAAGCGTGAGGATGTAAGTTCTAATCTTTAGCACCCATATCAAAAGCTGTGTGACCACAGACATGCCCATAACTCTGGTGCTGTACAGGTTGGAGATAAGAAGACCACTTGGCTTGCTGGCCTATCAACTGAGATCCAGATTCAGTGAGAGGCCTGGCCTCAAAGGAAACAAGCAAGTGATAGGATAGACACATGTCCTCCTCTGGCCTGCAGAGGCTGACATACATGCACGCGTACTCCCACATGCACACACTTAAACACACAAGCATACATCACACACAGAAGTTCTGTGACACTTTCATCTTTTTTTCTTTCAGCTTTTGAATCTATGGAGTGTGTGTATGTACATGTGCATATATGTGTATACCACATGTATGGGGATACCTTTGAAGGGCAGAAGAGGGAACAGATTTCTCTAAAGTGGAGTTATAGGAGGTTGTGAGCCACCCACTGGGATGATGGAAACTGAACTACTCAGCTTCTGAAGGAGCATGTGCTCTGAACACAACAGAGCCATCCCTCCAATCCGAGCTTTTAACATTACAGTTTTTCAAGCTGTTCATTGAGTGCTCTTAGATGCCTTTGCATCCATGATGTTTTCTATGGCAGCACAAACACCTGTCCAAAACATGTTACTAGCTCTGACCAGTTCTTGCTCTAGTACTTATGAAGATGTAACCAAAACTGCAGCAGAAACTTTGCATGCTAAAAACATTCAAAGAATGTAATTACTCATGCTTTGACTTTCTGCTGCTACTTTGTAGTTAAATAATAACATTCTAGATTTACCGAAATTTACAACTATAGTAGATATACCCAGCCAATAACCCAGTCTCTAATTTTTCTTTTAGAGTATTACATGCAAAATTGATCTGTTTAGTTCCCAGATATTTTATGTGGCTCAGCTACGACATATTAACTTAAATGCTGTAGACTATAAGAAATATTGTAATCACACGAAATAGCTAATATCAGTTATAAATGTTGCTCAGTGGTTCTCACTGATCTTAGTCCAAGACGTGGTCAAGTGTAGTAAACACACTGTTAAGTAGCAGGCATGGAGTGTACACGTTATATGTGACATAGATTAGCTCATTTCATCAAAGCAAATTTTGGCTTGTTTTCATTTTGTAGATTAAAAAGTAGACAGAAATTGAAATTTTTACTTGAACCAACTCAACCTAACTGAAAGATTGTAGTTAAAATGTATAAGACTATACTGTTAAATTTTATTTTTAATACTTAAATTCTTTTCCTATAGATGATATTAACAAAAATTGACAAATCTTCCAAGAGTTATCTTTTAAAACAAGTGCTCCAAATTCAGAAGTTTGTCAACACGCAGACACAAGGCTGTTTTCCTCAGCTGTTTCCTGTAAGGTGAGAGTCAGACTGTTCTAATAGCATTGCGTACTAAAAGCCTTTGCCGTGAAATCAGCGCTCCTGGATGAGGTATCACTTGCTCCACCGAAGTTTTCAGTAGTCTGCTAGCACTTTATTCTGTTCTCTTTATTCAGGCTAGCTCTTCCTTACAGGTACTTCATTCCCTTTCTGCTTCAACCTAGCTCAACCCTAAGCCATGGCAGAAATAAAAACTTTACTTTTCAAACCCATTTTTACTATTAGTTTTGTCTGTAGACACATGCACGCAGTGCTGTGCCTGTGGAGGACAGAGAGCACCTTTTGGATTCCGTTCTCTCCTGTCACCTTGTGGGATCTGAGACTCAACTCAGCTCACCAGGCTGCCAATCACACTCATCTCCTTAGTTTCAAAGAAAACTACTTATATTTATGGTTAAAAAGCTCGTTCAGGCCATAACAAATCAAAGTTTACTGAAAACTTACAGGAAAAAATTTTCCTTTAAGACTGTAGAGCTGAGTTCAAGACCAGCCTTGACTACATAGTAGGACCCTCTCCCTCAAAATAATAATAATAATGTTACTTAAATTTTTAATACAATACAGGCTTTTTTTAAAGAAGAAAAATGTTTCAAGTTTGAATTTAGACGGTATTTTCTGAGCTGGTAAATTTGGGGACTCTGATGTGGTTTCATGACAAACTTGGGTTTTTCCTTCTGTTATGAATCTTGGGTACAGTAAGTACTGTGTGCTGAGACAGATGGAGAATCAATCTCTGGTTTCCTTGCTTTGACTTGTTTGTGAAAGGCACCGTGGTAATTTGTGAGAAAATAAGAAACCAAATCACTATTGTAGGTGAAACTGTCCCCTTAGCAGCCATTTTAGTCCTATCAGTCTAGATCTGTTGAAACTGAGATGACAAATGCTTTTGGGATCCCCTCCTTAATCCTACAGAACACTCTTCTCCGTCACCTCCATTCAGGTCTGTCCTATTCCTTTGCCTTTATCCTACAAGTGCAATGGGAATCCCGGAGGTGGAAGTAAAGTCTAATTTCTCCCAGAGCCCTTGGCATTGTGGTAGAAGACAGCCATTTATTTTAATGTTTAGTATGAAATAAAATGAGTCTAGAAAGTACACAGTTCAACTAGCAGATCATGGTTACTATATACCTATGTTGAAACAATGTAAATTTTAGTTCTGTAAACTTGGTTTGAATTGACAGCATGATGTAACCAGGGAAAGTTAATAATTTGGGGAGCTACAACAGTAGAATTATGGAGTTCCCAAAAAGGGACTGATGATGCAGTAGCCTCTGCTGTGCACACAACCATAAACCAAAGACATAGAAATGTCAGATTGTACCTTGACAACTAGAGCTCGATCTGTATAAACAGAGAGAATGGGGGAGGCATTGCTACACACACAGCACACTTCACTGACCTGCCTAGAAACATGCCCATTTCTCATAGACAAGTGAGAAACAGTAATACTGAATTTCTTGTCAGTCAGAAGTGGCAGGGTTAGGATTAAGATCCACATTATTGGATTCCTGGTATTTTTTAAAGGGCATTTGCCTTTTACATGTGCCTGGAGTTACTGCTGCCATACATATTTACCACATGTGGCCAAGGCCCTGAAGAAAGTCATCTAACACTCAGAATCTATGAATTGAGACATGGACGTCTGCTCTTGAAAGAATTATAGCACACCAGTCATTTATAGAAATTTGTTCACAGAGATGTTTAGTCTGGAAAGGTGTGACTTTGAACCTTCAGACAACAAAGTGATAATTTCCATGCACAAACTCTGGCCCAACTTGATAGAAAGGTGTAACTGTAGTTTCCATACAGATTAATATTATGACTGGTATATTTTATAGATGATATGGGGAAACTATATACGTAGGCACAGTCTAGTTCTGTATTTTTTGTGAGTAAATCTGCAAACAGAACTGACTCAGGACAGAACTGAGTTGAGAGAACCAGTGCACATGAGTAGAGAGCCAGGCAGTGTATGAACCTCAAGCTTGTGTCTTTCCTCTGAGTTGTGTCTGCGAAGTTGGTAAAAGGCGGCATAAGGCTGTTTTCAGCAGGGCAGTTGCTAACAGAACTGGCCCCTCCAGGGCAGACTTCATCCTTAGACGTCAGTGTGTAGTCATGCCTGAGACACCTCAGTTCACTTCTGAATGGATGGAAACAGACACATACAAGTCACAGTACATGACAATTTATTTTTAACCTAAAAATATTTCAAGGTGGTTAAATTTTTATCACAGAGACCACATTGATTATCTCAAGGCCTGCTCTGGAGAACAGGTGAAAGGGAAGATGTGTACAGCACGTAGAATCCTGAAAGAAATGGGTCCCATGGTTAGGTCATCAGATTTATAGATGCATGACACTGACCGAAGAGAAGGCAGATAACAGACTAAAGCGTTACCCTCCTACATGAGATCCTCAGAGTTTGTGTGAAAAAAACAAAACTTTGCACTTTGGCTACTTGAATTGAGATCTGTTGCAGTCTCTGACATAAGGAAGAAAATCAAGGTTTTTTTGTTTTTTTTTTTTTTTTGTTTTGTTTTGTTTTTGTTTTCACAGTGCAGTAACCTATTCTGGAGTCCATCTGTTGAAATGCTTTATAGCAGATATAACAGGAAGTCTTAAGTAAATGCTCACATAGTAGATGACGTTTCAAAGTTCTTCGTGTCGACTGGAGTTAAAACACCTAGAAGAATGCCAATATTGTTTTAAATATTGTGCATCTTGAAGGAGATTCGACTTTAAAACCTGCATTCCCTGAAGCAAGAACAAATGTGTTGCGGGTAAGGGTTACAAATAATTAATTAAATCAAATTGTTCATTAGGACAGATGCTAGCTGGCTTTTCTGTTTTAACTGACAAGTCCAAGAACATATACAAATCCATGAAGTGAGACCCTGCTTCTATGTAGAGGTTGGATAAAATAGGTTTTTCTCTTATAAATGCCCTGTCTTTAATGCTGCAAATATGAACTAGGTAAAGGAGAGGGTGCCTTCTGTAAAGCATGCATATGAAAGTAGAAAGTAAATGACCCCTGTGAGTGGAGACTGCTTTACCCGGGATCTGCCCCATATGCAGCCACCAAACCCAAGCATTATTGCTGATGCCAAGAAGTGCTTACTGGCGGGAACTAGATATGGACGTCTCCTCAGAGGTTCAGCCAGAGTCATACTGATACAGTTGAGGATGCTTGCAACTAACCATGAGACTGAACACGGGGTCCCAATGTGAAAGAGCTAGAGAAAGGACTGAGGGAGCTGAAAGGGTCTGCAACCTCATAGGAAGAACAACATTATCAACCAACCAAACCCTCCAGAACTCCCAGGGACTAAAACACCAACCATTGAGCACACATGGAGAGACCCATGGCTCCAGTTGCATATGTAGCAGAGGATAGCATTGTCTTATATCAATGGGAGAAGAGGCCTTGGTCCAGTGAAGACAAGTCTTGCCAGTGTAAGGGAATGCCAAGGCACTGAGGTGGAGAGGGTGATTGGGAGAGGGAGCACCTTCATAAAATCAAGGGGAGGGGGATGGGAGTTGGGCAGGGAAAGGGGAAAACATTTGAAATGTAAATACAGAGAATATCCAATAAAAATTTTTCAAAAAAAAGTAAATGACTGTATGTATGCTTATAACTCTTCTTCCAGTTTTTATTTGAATATAAAAAAATTATCAAAACTTGCCAGGCCATGGAAACACCAGTCATGAGAGTAAACCACAGGATTGATCATCAGAGTCCAGGGTTCAAGTTCTACTTCTAGTGTCCTTGGGAAAACCACTTATGTTTCTGTGGTGGCTATCAAAACCTTAGCCAGAACTTGTTATGGAAGCTAACAAGTTATACTGATGACAGCTGCATGTTTACAAACCCAAAGCAACCACAAAACAGCAAAACATATGGGCTTTTATCACAGAACACATCTTACCTTGAAAGAAGTAGCAAAAATAAACAGGAACTAGATTTAAATGAAGAAATTAACTCACAAGTCAGTGCAGTGGTTTGGAATCAGTGCTAGAGATTCCAAATGGGAGCACTGGTTTTGACCTGCAGTTCACAGGAGCTATAAAGACATCAATTCTTGAAGTACCTCAGCATTTCAGCTCAAGACAGCTGTTAGAAGTCATAGCTGTGGTTAAAACTCCACTTTGTAAATGTTTCCACTGCTCTGGAATTGGTAGATTTAGTCTTTTACCCTAACTAGCAAGGGGAAAAAAAAGTTTTACTTTTTTTCACAAAGCAAAACATACATGACAAAATTACATTCAAAGCCATCCTGCAAAAAGCGGAACTGTCCATCCAAGCTTCCCACAGTAGCAGACATGTGAGGTGGCCAGAAAAGGGGGCCGTGAGGTAGGACTGCCTGCCCAGCATGCCAGGCCACTACACAGACACTGGGGCTTGGTCTTGAGGGACTTTCTGAGCAGTGTCAAGACATGGACTTCCAGTGCAAAGGAATGTAGTTCAGTAGTAAAGCAAGGCCTGGTACATACATATGAAGCACTAGGTTCCATTCCAGAACCCAGAGGATGAGGTGGTTACACACCTCTTCCCAGTTGTACATGCCCAAGCACCCAGATTTATATGCTTATACATGTATATAGATCATATACAGATGTATACAGACAATATCACACATTCTAAAAAGCCTAGAAACCAGGACAGATCCAGCCCTGCTCAACAGGTCAACACAGCAGTGTCAAGGGGATTTGAAAGGACACAAAATCTCATATACTGCACTTATATAACTGGACACCTAATGCTTCTTTCAGCCTTTATCTGAGAAGCTAGGAACTGGAAGTGTTTCAGATTAGAGAATCTGGTACAAGTTGAGGCGTTTGCAGACTTTAATAGTAGAACACCCCAAGCCCAAGACTCCCAAATCAGAAATATCCAAACTTATACATTTTTTGAGCCACATGTCTGTGGTCAGTTTCATAGGAGAAAGCAGCTGTCCTAGTTAAAGTGAGTGTGCAAATCCAGATTCACACCCTACCACTCCCACCCTTAGGCCTTCGGAGCAAGTGTCCAGCTGCACTAAGGTTTCAGGCTCGCAGGCCATAGGCTGTGCTGTCACTGGACAGCTGGTCACTAGAGAGGGCAAGAGGACTGTTTTCTCCTAAGCTTAACCCTCTTGCCCCTTTCTGGCCTGCAGGGCTGAGCAGATTTTGCATGAGTATATTACCTCCTCTCATGGGTAAAGCAGCTCATTTTGTAATTCATGAAAACATCAAGTCTTTTTCATATACCCCCTCAGGAGTAAGTGACAAAATGAAGATTAAATCGTGGTTTTAACATTTGAGTAACGGAAAACCTCAATAACTCATTTTAATAACAGCACTCATTTGTTATTCAAAAGGAAGATCTGGGCAGGTGAGATGGCTCACCCCATGGGTAAACACATGATGCTATGACTGACAATCTGAATTCCATCTGTGATGGCTTGAATATGCTTGGCCCAGGGAGTGTCACTATTAAGAAGTGTGACCTTGTTGGAGTAGGTGTAACTGGGTGTGAGCTTTAAACTCTTCCTCCTAGGTGCCTGGAAGCCACTCTTCTCCAGTTTGCCATCAGAATGAGATATAGAACTCAGCTCCTGCACCATGCCTGCCTGGATGCTGCCAGGCTCCTCCCTTGATGATAATGGACTCAATCTCTGAACCCATAAGCCAGCCCAATTAAATGTTGTCCTTTATAAGACTTGCCTTGATCATGGTGTCTGTTCACAGCAGCAAAACACTAATCAGGATGAACCCATAGGTGGAAGGACAGAACCAACTCTCACAAGTTATCCCGATATCCACATTCATGTAAGTTACCCTCTGAAATGCAAATATATGTATGCGCCCACACACAGAATGTAAACCTTAAAGAGAATGGGGACAGTGAGGCCGAGTGACCCTTGATGATGCTTCTCCGCTACTCCAACCTTGTTCTGTTTTCCTTCAGATACATAAGGCTTTGTGAAATTATTCAGATTTTAATGCCATATATCATAAAATCATGATATTCAGAAACCTCCTTGTTTCAGTCATGAAGAATGTGTTCCTCAGGGGCAGACCGTTCATATTTAACACCCTGCACAGTCAAAGCCAAATATCCACTATCTGATTAACTTACACAACGCTGCTGTGAATGTTTATTAAACTGGAATGCACTCCTATGGAATATTGCAGGAGCAGCTCTCAGCCTAAGCAGTGTTTTCAGATCTTAGCAACACCCCTTAAAATAGCAGAACACTGGACCAGCTTGTTAACTGATCAGAAGTTTCACGTAAGTACTTCTAAACTCCCATCAAAGCAAAAATACTGTCAATGTCATCTGCCTCTTTAGCAGTGTCTGGCGCACAGTGTGTGTGCATCTGTCTCTTCGTCCACAAGCCATTTTCATTCGCACTGCCCCCAGTAAGATTCCCGTGGGTCCCCATCTTCTTTGTTTTTAGGTCAGGCTTCACAGGTTTTCTCAAGACCTGCTTTCCATTAGGACAGACATCTGACCTCTGAACTGTCCCACCTGAGCATCTCCTCTTAGCACTGCTGTCCCTAGTGATCTTCAGAGTCCCTTCAGGGACCTGCTGGGTTTCCTTTAAAAGAGTTGACTGTAACTTTCTCTGTGGTTTCCTCTGTCTTGATAAAACCTTACACTTTGATCTTCTGTGTCTGGGAGGGTGCTTTGAAGTGCTGATACTGGAGCCTCGGAGAAGGCAGTTGCAAAGAGATGTTTTCATGCACTGTAGCTTCTTTGGCAAACTAAAGGACAAAAGAGAGAAATCTCAACTTATAATACTAAAAAGGTCTCAAGCACTTTTAACTGTCTCCACCAATTTCCAACAAAAAAGTACACAATTTATTACAAGTCCTAGGCCTGTATGTATGTATAACCCCAAACATACAAAAATAAGGAAATGGGAGTTTCGACCTAAGAGTATTTTTTCAGAGCCTGATTCCCTCTCTGATTCAGAATGCAGGCAGATAATATGCCTCCATTTTTGCCCCAAAGTAACTCCCACAACTGCCTAGCAAGGTTACAAATGGTGTGACTTTTTAAAATGTTCACACTTAAGAGCCATAGCCTTTCCCTCATGTTGATAATCTGCTCCTAGGTAAACAAGAGTGGAAATGACAAAATACCACAAACTAAAAGCTCTGTGGTGTGCCAGAATCCACTTCTGGCTACGTTCATGTTGCAGCAGGAAATGAACAGAGGGAATAAAAATAAAAAGGGGTCATCTAGCAAAACCAAACTGACCCGTCAGGTGCCCTGTGAGGAGTTGTTCTGTATCCCCTCAAGCCTCAAGTCAGAACTTACCTGACACGTTTAGGCATTTGCCTCACTACCTCATGACTATTAGTAAAGGTTAAATAGGTCTATGTGCCTTACCCAAGTCCCTCTGTCCCTCTGTTCTTACTTTAAAATTATATACATATATATGTATATGTGTGTATATGTGTGTATGTGTGTGTGTGTATATATATATATACACACACACATACACACATATACACACACACATGGGTGGATGGATGGAAACCCTATGTAATAAGCATTTCATGACCTCTGTTTCCCAGCCATGACTAGAAGCACTGACTTTTTATTGGGTAAAAAGTGGGTGCATCTCCAAATTGAAACAAAAATAATAGAGGATCTGAAATAAGTTTTAGATCTCCAGTTCCAATACCTTGAGCAAAGCCATCTCTTCATGAATAAAATGGGAGTAACACTCACTGCCTACCTTCTAGGATACAGCAAATGTTTTACAAAATATACTACAGAAAACAAATGTATTAACAAGCCAACAATAGGGCAATATGGTCGCTATATTTTGGGAAGTAAATACTTTATTCAATAAACCTGTTACCCCTCTTGCTAACTGTTCATCATTATGATTTGTTTCCTTGCTATTCTGAACTGTTACATGTTTGTAAGACCCACAGTAAAGTGAAAATATCAATATGGGAGAGTCTAGCTGCTATAAGCATCAAACCTGACCCTATCCCTGCAGCCTATGTGGGCCTCATAGGCAGACACACTTCTCTCATATCCTCAGCTGGCTGTGCTGCTGCTGTCTACAGAAGGCCACCTCCCACAAGATCAGGAGCTCCTGGGGACTAAGGATGCCCTGTGCTGTTGGCCCCAGGCTTTAAACACCACAGGCAATCTTAATGCTTCCTGAAATGAACCAGTGGGAATGCCATGGTGTAATTGGTCCAAACAACTGTCAGTTCACTTCTCCTGACACAACTGCAAAGATAATGTTAGCAACATATGAACTCGAGTAGGTCTTGTTCTAGCACCTCAAGGGCTGAGATTTTAAACAAAGGAGGTAATGCACATGCGCACACTTTCTTTCTGCAAAGGGAAAGGAGTTTTTCTAATGTGATTACCTATGACCTTGAGATTCCACATGTCTAAGCCTATTGCTCTTAAGAAGTTTGTTGCCTAGATAGGTAGCCTGAGCCTTGAGCTTTTTGCTCCGGGACCACACAATCGCCATTTCGATTTCTTTAGAAAGTTCGGTGAACGTCTTGGTCATTCGGATTCTTTGCACAGTATTGTTAGCCCAGTGATTTCTCAGTTTCTGAGAGCAAAGTTTGGTTGTCTTCAGTTTGGATTGAGAATATTTAAGCTCTTGGTTGGTCACCTGAAGTGTGAAAAGGAGAGAAAAAGATTGAAAATAGTAGTAACTTGTAAATAAAGGAAAAGAGTTTTGAAAAAATGAGCCATTAAAAAAATTAAATGAACTTTTAGGGACACTTAATCCATAGACCTTTTATCCATTCTCCCAACATTTCCTCTTTTTACTCTTCTACCGAGGCAAGTCCAATCTGCCTTTTAATAAAGTGTACACAGAAAACCCAAGATAAATACTATGACACATATATGTAACACACCTACACACACACTAAAACTGATTAAATAGTAGTTAAAAATCAAAATGATGAAGGGGAAAATCCCAAGTTTTCACAATGACATCATGCAATAACTTTGTTTTCTTGTTTGCTTATCAGGGAGGTTACTTTTATTCTCTTTACTGAAGACAAAACTTAGGACCTTGTAAATACTTGGTAAGAGGCTTTTATCCCCAGCCCTTTTTTTTTTTTTTTCTTTTTCTTTTTTTTTTTTTTTTTAATTCTGAGACTGGGCCTCAATCAGTTATCCAGACTGATTTAAACTCAGTCTAGTTCAGAGAGGCTTTGAACTTGCCATCCTCCTGCCTCAGCCTACTGAGTAGCAGACATAACAGGCCCATGCCAGTAGGCCTGACTTGGACTGTATTTGTTTTTCACTCATTTCCATTAACCCCGGGGCAATCCTCATGAGTCATAAATGTTACTGCAAACGTGAAGACAGGGAACCCTGGAAAGTGCCCAGCAGGATAGGCCTACCAGTCAGTCCATCAGTGACCAGGATACAATGATTACGCAACACTCCTTCCTTGCACCACTTTTCAAAAAGCATGTTTACTTCTTAATTCTTTTCTACAGCAAGTCAAGTTTGGATTTTACTAGCTTTTTCTACTTTATGAAAACTATGCCACCTATCAAGTCTACCTATCCTCCATTGAAAGCTTACTTTCTTTCCAAATTTGTGGTGGCACACATCTTTATCCCCAACACATAGGAAGCAGAGGCAAACGGGTCTCTATGAGGTCAGCCTGCTGGTCTAGCATGGTGAGTACCGGGCCAGCCAGGGCTGTATAGTCAAATATATAAGTAAATAAATATTCTCAAACTCAACAGGAACCTAACGAAATAATTATGAAATTAAAGACTCCAGTATTATTTTATAACCAATAAGTTGCTCTAAAAACAATGCGAGTATATTAATGCCAATTACTCATAATATTGGAGCAATTACTCTTGAATAAGGAGGATGCTAATTAACTGGATCCAGTCCAGCTCCCCGACCGACAGACCAACCCTGCAGAGGTGGTAAGGCCCACAGACACCACAGAATTGAAAAGTTCTCCCTGGTTTCTCCCTGCTATAATAAGGAATCACTCGGTCTGCATTGAAACCTGAAGCCTATCACTTCACTATAAAGCCTGGGTAACTCTGGGACTTTCTATGCCTCAGTTTCCCCCACCTAAGATATGAAAGCAGTAAAACAACAGTTTCTTTCATGGAGCTTTTCTGAGAATTATGGGGTTAATGCACATAAAGCATTTAAGATCTTGTCAGGTGCTTGAAGGATCTGTTATGTTTTTTTCCTCCTTCTGAACTCATGAATTGGGGAAGATAAAAATTCAAACTGCCATCTATGTTTTAAAAAGCTCAATAAAGAACTATGAGCCCTTAGAAATAAGAGTTCTTAAATAAAATGGAAGAAATGACCCATGAAGAAAACCAGACAATGATAATAAAAGTCAAGCGGTTACTGGGTGACAGGTGACACTGACATACTTAGTCAATGAAGTCCAGAACCATTTTCTGACACTAGTAAAAGGTATCATGTTAAAGCTTGAACTCCCTAAAGGACTGATGCCTCATGACAAATCCAGAGGAAGACAAAACTGCTGAGTGTTACTAACAACATCTGCCGTCAGTTAAATGCTTACCACACACGAAACTCCACCTAACACACATACTAGCCCAGACTTAGAGGTGCATGACTTGAGAAGGGAGATATAGCGGTCAGGGACTGCACAGCTAATATGAAGTGGGGCCAACATTCCAGCAAGTACAAAGCCTAGGCTTTAAAATGCTCACCATCCAAACTTAGGGTGAGCCATAAGACTGCTCGGAGATTCCAAAGAAATGCCTATTAAAGCACTTCTGACTAGATTCCACTAAGTAGAGTAACCATGGCCATTAAAAAGCCAGCTTCTTCATTCAGCAGCACACTAAGAACTAAGAGTGCGATCAAGCTTATTAGAGCAAACCCCGCCTCCCTCCCTCGTGAGGAGCTTCCTCTAAACTTGGCAGAAATGAAAAGCTATGAGGTTAAACCAGACAGACCTGAGTAGCTTTGTTTCGAAGTCTTGTGCAGAAAGTTCTCACGTCAAATCCCAATGGCTTTTCTGTGGAATTAAAAAAAAAAAGAAAAAGAAAAAGAAAGAAAGAAAAAGACAGAAAAACTCAACCATATTAATTTCAAACCTTTAACAAATTCTTAACTATGTGGCATTTCCTGCCAAGTTACTATAAAGGAAATGAAGAGAATATAGCACCAAGAAGGAACCAGAAGCAAAGCTGTGAGAACAGATAACACACCTCCCTAAACATAATCAGTGTGACCTTCTGACTTTCTTTCTACACAATGCATGACGATACCATGCTTTCAAAGGCTTATTTTATACATATGTATTTAAGAAAGAAAAGACAAGTGGATAAACACAATTCAAAGGAAATAAGAAAAAGTCTGTGCTTATGTAAGCAGCTCACCTTTTCTGGCTCTCTTACACGCTTTCACTGGCTGTCCCAGGTCCACACTGCTCTGTGCATTGCTTTTCATTTGTTCGGATGATTTGGAAAATTTATCTAAAGTGTCTTCATTGGTCTTTGGTAGTTGCTCTTTCATTAAAAACAGTTTATTTAGCAACTTAGTTACTCCTCTAGGAGCAAAAGCTGCAGGTGTTTTTCCCTTAAAGACTTCCAGGTAAGAGGGGCCTAAAAAGTCAGTGATGATGGTGGGGAAGACAAAATCTTTGAAGTAAGGCATGGGCTGAATCCTGGAGATCTCCTCATGCAAACCAAGCAATGGCTCATATAAGGAAATCAGCCTTCTCAAAAGTCCTTTATGGAGAACCCTAGAAAGAAACAGAAGCTCTATATATATATATACATATATGATATTCAATAAAAGATAAAAATCCAAATGCTTTCACTTCTGATTAAGAATAAGCAGAATAAACTAAAATGAAAACAGTTGTAGAGGAAGAACTGTAGGAGCCAGAGCGGTCAAGGACACCACATGAAAACCCAGAGTCAACTAACCTGGGCTCATACGGGCTCACAGAGACTGAACTGCCAACCAGGAGCCTACTAGACCTAGGACTGGCTAGGTCCTCTGCACATACAGTTTGAGACTTTTAACACTGGAAGCAAGGACTGTCTCTGCCTCTGTTGCCTACTATTGGGACCCTTTCCTCCTACTGGGTTGCCTGCTCCAGCGTTAATAGGAGAGGAGGTACCTATTCTCACTGCAGTTGCTATGCCACGGCTGGTTGATGTCCATGGAGCCTGCCCGTTTTTGAGGAATGGGTAGGGGTCTGGGGGTGGGAAGGAGGAGAGGAGAGAGGGCAAACTTCGGTCCGGATGTTAAAAAAATATTTATTAATTAAAAAGAATAAACAGAACAAAAAGACTAAAAATATAAATGGGATCTGGGTTAAGACATCAAAGCAAAGTTTATATTTGAAGGAAGGAAAAATATTCTGGGTTTGTCCCTTGTTGTTTTGACAGTTTTACTACATTCAAATCAGAACTAATGATCTAATTCTGTGCCTAGTTATCATCAAACCACTTTATATACAAACACACAAGGAAATGCTTTTTTTTAAGTTTATAAATATTACAAGTATTATTCCTATCAATCAAATATGGCTCAAAAACAGCAGTGTCAGGCAGAAGAGAAGTCTAGAGCATACAAGGAAGGTCAAACTATATTTCTAATTTCTATTAAAATTAATAACAGGAACAGCAGCCTTTTCAAAATCTACTGCAATATTAGTATTATCACCGTGATTACTATTATCATCATCATTATAGTTCCTAGGTCTTATGAAATCACTTTTTGAGCTACTCATTGTCAAGGTGAACGTTTCAGAAGAAAAACCCTCTGACATAACTATCCAGCTAACAATGTGCTCCTCAACTGTCATGGGAAGAACGGGAAGCCCGCACCATCAGATCCCAAGGCAACAGTGTGAACGGAAGTGTGTGAACACTAACAAGAAACTTGGGTCGTGTAAAGATGAAACACAAATGCAGAAGTGTGAACGTACCATAACCTGCTCACAAGCCCAACCATCACAAGGTTCAAAATAATGAATTCCTGTAGCCCTAAGTGCTTCACAGTCAACCTGAAGAATCAGTTTAAGGTGGAAAAACAAAACCGAGGGAATTTCAGATTTGTAAGTTGCAATTATGAAAGAAAGAATCTATAAGAAAGTTGTCAAGATATTAAAGCCCTAACGTGGCAATAATAACGTCACCTGACACTAAAAGCAAAAATATCTAGAGCTCCTATTGTTAGCATCTGAGAGTAACAATGTCTAAAGGTCAAGCTCTTAGAATACATGCTAGGTAGACACAGAGTCCATGCCAGCAACTGCTGGAAGAAGAGCCAAACCTTTATTCCTACAGGTGACACGACTTTAAGAGCACAGCATTTGAACAGAAGCCCAATATACTCAAATAGCTTCCATTCCAAAGCAGGTGTTCCCATAGTCAAGGATACAGAAATGCCTTGCAGCAGCAGTCCAACAAGCGCAGCAACAACTTGCAGCCTCCCAAAACCTTCATCAGCACCACCTCCATCACCGGCTGGCTGGGGACGACACGGTTCTCGGCAGCTCCAGGCTGAGTTTTACTTGACATACACAGAAAAAGACATCATTTCTACAACAGTATTCAGCCTGAAGTGGTTATGCCTACTAGCACTCCATTGTTCTTTCACTGCAACCTACCATGAGCCCCATTCCAGTTCCCACCAGTGCCTCTCATCAGCCAACAGGTTCCCCTCATTAAAACACAACATGGACATCTTGGCATAGTTGATTATACCTCAACACCAAGCAGAGAATACCAACAGGTGCTCCCAACAGAGTTATGGACCACCTACCTGGATGACAGCAACTGGGACAGGTCTTCAATTGAGCCCTCCAAACGCATGTGTTTCAAACGCTTCAAGCACTGTTCTACCTGAAAGAGGAAGAACAGCTCAAATTAGTATGAGTATATACAACAATGTCACAGACATGACCAAGAATGCAAAGAAAGCAAAGCATTTCATGGTTGGAAATATGCCACAGAAGGCCTTCCTATTTAAGGCCAAGGAAACCCAAATCCCAAAGCAAGTTCACCAACCCAACAAATTTCTCAATTTAAGAAAATTACGACATGCCAAGTGTACTTGGTGTTGTAAAATGACCAAAATTAATGTAAGTCTCAATATTATAATTTATTGAAGGAGCATATTTACAGCAGTGAACCTAGTAACACAAGAAATCAAATTCCTAACTCGGTTTCAACAGTCTATAAGCACCAGAAATGAAGAAAGTGACTTAGTCACAGAACAACTGTACTGAACTATATGTAAGATATACTAGGCAATAACATGGTATATGGTACATTCCAATTTCTAGTAATAAAGATAGATAACGTATCAAGTATCTAACTAAATGCTAAAATGGATATGCTGTATTTAACATTGCACTCTCCCCTCCTCTGCTGTCCCTTACAGTATTTCTTACCAATTGGTACACCAGTTTACCACCTAATGGCTGCCTGACTGCCCTTTTCTTCTAACTATACTATAAACTCCCATGGAGAATAGAATTTGTCCATTTTGTTCATGAGTATAATTCAGTTATTAGAACAGGGGTTAGTAGGTCCTCAAGCGGAGAGGGGAGAAAAGGCCATGTAGAATACAAAATGCTGTATGAATTCTCTAGTTGTCAGGAACACCCACCAGGGGCACTCCCTGGACTGCACCCACATGTCAAAGGATGATGGGAACTGACACTGGTCAGTGCTGTTATCTTGTTAGAGCTACATATATACTACTAAAAACTAAATCAGACTCATAGGTTCTACTTTAGCAAAGCTCAATCCCTAAATTCACTGGGGCTGGCTTTTTAATTTCTAAGTCCAGACACCATCTTTTAAGATAGTTATTAACATTCCAAGACAGTAATACACTTGGAAAATAGTAAGTTTGGAAAATGTGGTTTAGGGAAGGTAAGAGAAGAAGGAAAAGAAGGTCAGCAAGTACGTTAGTAAACAATTTAATCCTGGAATAGAAGACCTTGGTAAAAGCTGCCCTAGAGAAGAAAATTTAGGGAAAGACCATGATCCTCTTTGATAAGGAATCTTCATCTCCTAGGCCTTAAGCAGTAGAAGCATCACTAGCCAGAAAGCATGAGTCTGTGGTGAGAAACTGACTTCTCCTAGCTGTATAGCCAGCACACCAACAACAGAGAACACTGGGAAATAAGTAGATACTGTACAGATGGCTCTGTCAGGCAGTGCCTAGCACACTGAGCTTTTAAAGGCACTTGAAGTGTTAACAAAGTGACTCCATGAATGGTACATACAGACCCAGCTGCAGGAGCTCTCTGCCAGGTTCCAGTCCTGGAGCATGAAACCATTCTACACCACAACTTACCATAAACCCACCTACACCAACATACTGCTGATTAGATTATGACTCCAAAGAAGTAAACCACAACACTAAGCCAAAAATGTTTCTTCTTTAAGATTTTGAAGGTTTAAATCAGTTTACTTTTGAACTAGGCAAAGGCACTGTTAGACTGTACATAGAGAAAATTAAACTAGAAAGAATCAAAATACACTTTTTGTTTGTATGCTTTCTTGTTTTATTTGGGCCGAGGTCTCTCTACATAGCCCTGGCTGTCCTGGAACTTACTACATAGACCAAGCTGGTCTCAAACTAACAGAGATCTACCTGCTTCTATCTCCAAGTGCTTGCATGAGCCACCACACCCAGCTTTGAAATATGCTCGATTATAAATTACTTTTTGAAATGATTTTGGAAAAATCAAAGAAAGAAAAAGCTAAAATGTAATTGTATCTTATAGGCTTAAGAATCAAAATAATATACAAACTTCCCATCACTAACAAAACAGTAAGTGGCAGTCTGTGCCTCACGTTCATCAGCACCAGGCTGCGTGTGGAGCACGGGGCTTCCCCTTACCTGTCTGAGGGCCAAATGGGGCTTGTGTCGGCCCAGTCTGTTGTGATTGCTGTAGAGAACCGAGCACAACACATCAACCTCCGCATCCAAGGTCTGGCTCTTGAGTGACTGTGTGACGAGGTGGCACCCTTTAATGACAGCTGCAATGCAAACATCTAAAGCAGAGACAGTTAAAACAAGACTCGGTTTTCATCCCTACAATTACTGCACCATGAGAAACATGCTAAAGCGTTCTGCCGTATTTGCTTTAAAAGAAATCAAAACACAAACCAGCCTGAGCTATAAAAATGAAGGATTCTAAGAAAGACATTGAAAAATGATGGCAGGTGGTCAATAAGGGAACATCTGTCAAACATGAACGTGTCCCTGTCTTTACATCACTTTTACCATGTCTGAGTAATACTACTTTACAGTTATCATTTGGTGTACACACATACCCCAAATATAAAAAAGCTTGCCCATGTTCCATCTCTGCAGGTGAACCAGACAGAATGCATACAGTTACAGCCTTCAAAGGTTGTATTTGGATACAACTTTTTTCTTTATTCTTTTCAAGATTTATTTATGAGTACACTGTAGCTCACTTCAGACACACCAGAAGAGGGCATCCAGTCCCATTTCAGATGGTTGTGAGCCACCATGTGGTTGCTAGAACTGAACTCAGGATCTCTGGAAGAACAGTCAGTTCAGAAAAGAGAAATTGTATTATGTAACTGAATGGGTATACAAATGTTTCCTAATCAAGAGCAGCTATAAAGCAGGTGTCAAGTGCCACCTGGTGGCTCTGGAGGGAAACACAAACATTCTAAGTAAAAAAGTCCCTGTTCTCCTATCTGGAGAATTTAAATCAGCTTCCTGGGTTGTGAGTTGGTGAATTTCCCATAGTAGTCTGTTTTTAAAATTGTGACTACAGAGGAACTAGAAAGAACTTTAAACTGTAGGAAAAATAGATGGTAAAAGGGGTGAGATGACTTGCTACGTTGTACTTAACAATTACCAAATGTGTCTATTTAATAATGACAACCACTGTCACTTGACTGTCAAACCAGGCACTGTTACAAATGTTTCCCAGTATTGACCTTTTCATTCTCCCAATATAGCCAAGGAGCCGGTACTATTTTTTATTCCCATTTTTGAGTGGGATAAAACCTGTTTTATAAATAACAAAAGTAGGGGCTGGAGAGATGGCTCAGTGGTTAAGAGCACTCCAGAGGGCCTGAATTGAAATCCCAGCCACATCACAACCACCCATAATGAGATCTGATGCCCTCTTCTGGTGTGTCTGAAGACAACTACAGAGTACTTACATATAATAAATAAATCTTTTTTTTCCTATAAACATTTTTACCACTTTATTTTAAAAAGAGGGATACATATACAGATTTTTAAAGGCATTCTGGCATATTATATGAATATTTTTGCCAGTACTTAATTCTTTTAGAGGTTTGATAGCATGCATTGAAATCCCACTAGTTACCATAACCATGAAGTACATGTAGGGCAGAATGTAACATGGAAACAGATTTCTTGTTGAGTATAGATTAAGCATAATGATCTGTGAATATCAAAAATTGCCACGAGGCTATTATCTTAGCTCTTAGATTATTAATGGTTTGAGGTCCAGGCGTACCACACTCTGAGAGGGTGCTATACATTTATTTTTTTCCTAAGAAGGACTGAGGCTTCCTTTTTCTTTTTTTTTTTTTTTTTTTTTTTTTTTTTTTTGGCCTTTGTTTTTCTTGAGCTTCATAAAGCCTGTGAGTTGTTTCTGGGGTGTTCAGAGCTTTCTGGGGTTTAAATAAATCTTAAAAAAAAAAAAAAAAGAAAAAATAACAAAAGCCTTAGCTGATAGTCATAGGACCATAAACAGATTCAGAAACAAAAACAAAACGTTAGGAGAAAACCATGAAAGCGTATGTTGGTAGTTGTGTCTTCTGGTCTGAATGTCCCTTTGTGGTTAAACATCCTTCAAGCTGTAGGTACTTTGCTCTCACTGTATTAAAAACTAAGGCATCCAGGTATTACCTCACAATTCAATATTTTATTACGTTTTGCGGGGAGGAGGGGTGGTGAGAGGGTTGAAGCACAGCACTGATTGCAGTGGGAGACGTAGAGCATATTACTTGAAGAAGTTGGTTCTTCTACCACGTGAATCCTGAGAATCGACCTCTGATACTTCATTTCGGATAGGTCATAATTTGCCCCGCCCACACAATTGGCTTTTCTAAAGGATCATGGGAAGAACGTTCCAAAAGAGAAACTGCCCAGGATTTGGGAGCGGGTAAATCAAATCGCCTGATCCCATGAATATGAATAAACACCTCCATATCATAGATATATTAATATAAACTAAATCAAAATTCCCAACACAGACCTCACGGAGCTGCCACCCGCATCTCTTTGCGAGTCCTCGTTTTCTAAACAAACTGCTGTAACTGTCTCGGATTTTTTTCCCCCTTGAAAAGAGCTGAGAGACCTGAGTAAAACGAGCTCCGTATTTTAGAGACAAGCCCGAAGTCAGAGGCCGCGGTATAGGGTAATTGGATGACAGCCCTGATCCTTGGGGACAGCACAAGATCCGGGCAGCGTTTGGGGGTTACGGGATGCACACGCAGGCCGGGCCTAGCTGTGTTTTCCTGTTCCATCTAATGAACACAGCAGCCCAGAATCTTCCCAGTTCGGGTCACGCTACACAACCCAGGCCCGACCTTCCGCCGGACGCGCCCCTTCCCGGCGTGCCCCGCGCTCCGGAAGTCCCACCCCGCCCCACGTGAGTCGGCTCGCCGGATCCGGGAGATACGCTGTGCCTCCTCGCCGGCTTCACTCACCCAGGGTGGCGCTGGGGTCCCGCACTGTCAGTGTGCTGCAGTTCCCCGCCTGGGGGATCCTCACACGGTTCCACGGCTCCGCGTCTGGCCGCACCGCAGCAGCCATCTTGAGCGGCGCGGGAGGGTCGGGGAAGACCGAGCGGGGCGGGAGCGAGTTGAGCGGCCCAGGCAGGAGAGGGAGGGAGGGAGGGAGGAAATGAGGGGCGGGGCGGAGGTGTGCGGCCGGGCCCTGGGCGGAGTCACTGCGGGTCAGAACCTCTGGGAACAGATTCTTTTTCTGTCCCTTGCAGAGTGTTCCGAGGCTCCTTCAGGGTTGCAACAGCTTCGAGGCTATGAGTCCAAATGAGGCCCAGCCTTTTACTCTTACTCCGATATTTTGAAAAGAAACACTCGGATCATATCAAATGTGACATTCGTCACGTAGTATAACGACTTTTTTTGAGTAGTCAAGGAAAACTACATAGTTTGGACATAGCCCACTTCGATAATTACAAAAAAAAAAAAAAAAAGAGGTTGGTTTAACAACCCATTATCACCGTCCTTTTCTCGGACAAAATATTCCAAGCTCAGTTTCTTATCACTGATGATTGTTCATTCTGAGCCGTTGGTGCCTTCTTTCTTATGTTCATAAGGTTCCTTTCACAATGTGGAGAGGAGCAGTTGGTGGGCATTAGAGAATACTGTTACTTCATTATGTCTGCAGATTACCATATACTAGCTACGTGATCCCAAAAAGTTAATTTCTCCCAGACCTCAGTATGCTTGTGAGACTTATTAAAACTGTGCCTGCTGTCCAAAACTTTATTCTTACCAGATTTGTATTTAATTCAAGTAATCTTGCCCTACAGAAAAGCATTCTGTCCTGTGTGTTCCCTGCAGATAATCGCTCTTTCGTCTGGACATCTCTTTGAAACAATTTCACTTCCTCAGTCAGCTCTGGGACCACTGTCTTTGATCTTCCTAAACAACTTTCCTCACTCAATAACTACTTAGATGCGCCTTTAATGCACTACCAAATGGGGAGTACATTAGTTCCCTATGTGGGCTTCAACAAATTACCACAGACTTAATAGAATCAACACAAAGTTTCTGGATTTGTGGAAGACAGAAATTATTATTTTAGTTGGAGATGCATGCATGTTGGAGGCCAAGGGTTAGAGTCTCCCTCTACCACTGTCCACCTTTGCTTCTGTGTTAGGTTTTCCCACTAATCCTGGAACTCGGTGTTTGCTAATCAGTCCCTAGAGGCTTCCTTTCTCCATCTCAGCTAGCAGGGGAATGAGGATCTGCACTCGGTTACCCTCTGACACATCTCCCCAGCCCCAGTTCAGTCTTACTGAACTAAAATGGTCTGTTTAATGGGCTGTTTCCTTCTGGAGGCTTTAGAGAACTTTCCTTGTCCTTTCCCAGCTTTTAGTGGTTGCCTCGCTCTTTGGCTTATGTCCTCCTCCTCCTTATGTTCAAAGCCATGATGGTGGCATCTTGCAATATCTTCCCCTGTTCGGAGGAGACAAGGAGAGAGAAAATCAAGTGTTTAGGTCAAAGAATCCTCTTAAATATTGGAAAGCTGTATTGTGAGCCAGAAGGAAGGGTTAAGATGGCTACAGGTAGGCATATGTTAGTGATGCTGTGATAGAAGGGAACCCAGAGTGAGAGGTCTGTGTTTTCATAAAGGAAGATCCAAGTTCATAATAAGAATAGAGACAAGGAAATGGTGTCCTCTGTTCTATGAACAATGCATATTGGAATCGAAGCTTCTAGGAACTGGGCACATGGAAGAAGCACAGGGTAGTTTTTAAGTCATGCGTGGAAACTTGTAGACTCTAGAGAAAGGCTGACTGACACAGATAACCATCAAATATGTAAAGCCTTACACACCTTAGTAATCTGAGAGTATACACACACACACACACACACACACATACACACATACACACACATTACATGCTACCTGATGCCCATGGCAATGAGAAAGGGTATTGGATCCTCAGGAACTTGAGTTGCATATGGTTGTGAGCCACCATATGTGTGCTGGCACCTGTACCCAGACCTTCTGTAAAAGTAGCAAGTATTCCCAACTATTGACTCTTCTCTCCAGTCCCCTAAGATAGTTTCAAAGGCAATTTAGAAAACTAATCTGTTGAGACTATACATGTATCCATGCAGAATGCTCTGGTAAATCCTAAAAAGGTAGTGATCAGTTTTCATCAGTAAGACAGACTTTTTTTCTTCAATGACTTTGTATTTTCTATTTAAAAACCTAGAAATTGTTATAGTGTTGGAGAAAAATGCTTTAGTACTAAAAAAATGAAATCACTGAAGACTCTGTGTGGGGGTAGGGGGGTGTGTTCTTATGAGGCAGTATATTCAGAAACACATACTTTAAGACTCATTAAGGCCTTTCAGCTCTAATCCCTACAGTGATGCCTGTCTGTGGCAGGTCACCATTATATCACTTTGACCCACTAAAGGGAGGATAGCTTCAAAAGACTACCCTTCTGCTCCCTTATCATTAGTTAACAAGGTTGTTCTTCATTGTACTGGCACTTGGTCCCTGACTTTTTTTTTAAGATTTTATTATTTATTTATTTCATGTATGTGGGTATACTATTGCTGTCTTCAGACACCCCAGAAGAGGGCATCAGTCTCATTACAAATGGTTGTGAGCCACCATGTGGTTGCTAGGATTTGAACTTAGGACCTCTGGAAGAGCAGTCAGTGCTCTTAACCACTGAGCCATCTCTCCACTACCCCCTACACTCTTTCTTAACAGATCCCAGCAACACCCACAGTAGCACCAGCAGTGCCTCCTTGGTGACCTTTGTCCCAATTCTGCAAATGTCTTCCTCTAGAAGTCTACCTTTTCATAGCCCAGATTCCTGGTCTTGTTCCACCGTCTCCAAGAATGATAACTAAAAGTTACTTGTGCTAGTACACTTCTGTAGTTTTGCATTTCAGCTCTCAAATGTCGGTTTAAACTACAATCTTTTTTAATGTGTTCCTTTTTACTAAAGGGCTCTTACAGATAAGATATTTGGAACCAGAGACGGTCCCAGGGAACAGCCCCCTCAATATTGGATTCAGTGATTGATATGATGATATTACCTTTTATACCAATCTTTCTCATTAAAGCAATGGAATATAAGTCTGTGGCATGCTGTGTCATCATGCTTAATCGCATAAGGTTGACTGGGATGAAGAACTTTCTGAAGTCCACTGGGAGCCAGAAATAAGTAGTAGTGATGCTTCGGAATCAACTGGAGAGCCTAAGAAAACAGTGAGATTGGGTGTCTTACTCTGGCCTCAAAACCAGAGCCTCTGTGGGAACTGCAAATGCTTCACCAGCTTGTTAGATTTTGCAGCAGACATGAACTCAAAACACAACTTTGTGGATTGCAGAATTGCAACTTCAGTAGCATTTGTGTGCTCATAAGCCTCATATGTAAATATGATTAGTTACAAAAAAGACTTTGCACCTTGGTATGGGGATCAAGTACTAGGGCTCAGGGAAAGCTGAGATCTCAGGACTGGCCGCCCGTGTCTGAAGAGGCTGATATGAAGACCCTACTATAAGCTCAAGACCCACCCCAGCTGCTTCTCATTGCCTATAGGACTCTTATTTAGGTGCAGGTTTGGCTTTGTTCTGGAGGACAGAAAGTCTGGCACAAAAGGAAATAGTTTATACTCCAAAATAATTATAGAATTTTGATCATTTTTAGTGACAGAAGCTCAAGTATCACTGAGATTTATTAGACCAGGGAAAATAGATATAAGGCAGTGAACTAGATAAATGTGCTGATATGGAAGGATCTGAAGCCAAAAGTTGTCTAACTATGCTCTTTGCCGATTGAAGTGAACCACATGGAACCTATATTAAGTCAGGCTAACTGTCAGAATTGGGATAACTCAGATCCAAAGGCTTAGGGTATTGGAATGTGGTCTGAGTGTTCAACCCCAATGGTGTAACGTTCAAGAGAGTTCAAACACAGCTCCCCATGCTGAAGCACTGAGAAATGTGACAATGAAAGGGTGACAGTGTCTTCTGTGACAGCTGTCTTCAGTAGGTCAGTTGGTAGTAAACTTACTGCCACAGAACTCAGTGCAGATTTCAGTAGGAATAGTAGGGTCCCATAGAGACAAAGGTCAGTAGGCAGTGGTTGACTATAGGAAACAAAGTTGCTGCATTGTTTTGACCACTAGCAGGTGATTGATTAGGGTGTCTAGAGGAACTAAGTCAGCCTAGTAAGGCATTATTTGTCTATGTTATAGGGACCAGGAAACTTTTTTTAGCACCAAGGTAGAGAAATAGTCTTAATTTCCAGATTTAAGTTGAACAAGAAAAAATCTTTGATGAACAGAGCAAAGGACCATTGTTTATCACCATTATGTGCAGTAATAAGAAACTGAGGATGTATAAGCTTTGTTGCGGTCTGTTACTTGCCACCATCAAATACGGCACCATGGTAGTTGAGAAAACTGGAAGCGAGACGTCCAGTCTCTGTGACCTTTCTCTCCACACAGTCTCTCTAACAGGATTACCCAAACTCTTTGCCCTGGGATCTGGAACTAATTATTAGCAAAAGCTGATGCTGCAAGTTCTCTTGGGGCTCAGACATGTATGGAACTTCCATCATATTCTACTGGACAAAACAAGTTATATGGACAGTTTCCAAGAACGAGGAAATAGATTCCATCTCTTGTTGGAGAAGTAAGGAAGCATCACTAGACAGCATGTACACAGGGTGATGTGATTTATTCATTGGAGGACATTTCTAACAAGTTACTGTCGCCTAATAGGAGACATTTCATTTCAGACACAAACCTGTGACCCATGTGCCATGGGCATTTCATTATAACTATGAATGTGGCCCAAACACATAACTATAAACTTGTATAAAACATTTGTGAGAAGCTCTGAATGCCCCCAAAAACAATTCACACAACTTAGGAAGCTCAAAAAGAAGGAAGGCCAGAATGTGAATGCCTCAGTCCTTAGAAGAAAGAACAAAACACTCACCGGAGGAAATACAGGGACAAATGGAGGAGCAGGGGTCTAAGAAAAGCTCATTCAGAGGCTGCCTCACCTGGGGATCCACCCCATATGCAACCACCAAACCCAAGCATTATTGCTGATGAAGGGTTTACTGGTAGGAGCCAAATATGGATACCTCCTCAGAGGTTCTGCCAGAGTCATACAGATACAGTTGAGGATGCATTCAGCTAACCATCAGACTGAACACAGGGACCCCATGAAGGAGCTAGAGAAAGGACTGAAGGAGCTGAAAGGGTTGGCAACCCCATGGGAAGAACAACATTATCAACTAACCAAACCCTCCAGAACTCCCAGGGACTAAAAGACCAGTGAGCACACATGTAGAGACCCATGGCTCCAGTTGCATATGTAACAGAGGATCACATTGTCTGGCATCAGTGGGGAAAGAGGCCTTTGGTCCAGTGAAAGTGTGTTTTCCCAGTGTAGGGGAATGCCAAAGCACTGAGGTAGAGCAGGTGGTTGGGAAAAGGAGCACCTTCATGGAAGCAAATGGAGGGGAAGAGGGGAGAGAAGTGGGGGGAAAGCATTTGAAATGTAGATACAGAGAATATCCAATTAAAACATTTGTGAGATATTTTGTGGATTTTAATTTTATTGTACTTATTTATGTTTAACTTATAGGTAATGACTTTATCTCAGAGAAAAATGGAAGAGAAGTCTGGGGTCTAGGTCTGAGGCAGGATTTCCCATAGTCCCTGATCTCGATGTTTTCCCAGAATTGAAAGGGATGTCAGAGTAACATAGAAGATGAGAGGGAAGACGTAGTTACTCTGCTCACCTTCTCATTGGAGTCCTCTCCAGTTCATGTCATCTGTCACCTCCAGAACCTTCTAATCCACTTTTGTCTCAAACACAGACAGATCATAGCAAAAATGACTCTGGAGTTGTTAATTGAGAATGCTTCCTTTCTGACAACACCGCCTACTTTTCAGTTCCTCTTCTCGAGGTCTCCCTTATAGACCTGACCACTCTTCTCCCACTCCTGGGTACAGAACTGTGCTGCCGTCTCTTCCCTGCCTTGGATAAAACATGATCAAACCACAAAGATGTCATTTCAAAGACACAAGTTTTTGGTTTTGGCTTGTTTTTAATGTTATGTATATGAACATGCTATCTTCAGACACACCAGAAGAGGCCATCAGATCACATTACAGACATTAACTGGAAATGCTTGCTTCTATCTCAATGTACTTTTTGAAAATTTTGTTATTTTCAGAACTCTTTTTAAAAACATCTTTAAAACATTTCTTTTGAAATGTAATTTACATTCAAAAGCACTAAGACAGCTTCTTTCTTGAAGAGAGGTACTCCTAGATGTATCGTAACTTTTCATCGAATTCTTGAAGTGAATTTTGGTTTTAGAATTTAACCCATGGTATAGTGTCAAAGATGTAGCCCAGTGGTGCTTTCAAACATGCCCTGGTGGGGACTCCTGGACTGTTTCCTGAATCAAATGAATTTAACTTTTTGGTAGTAATGAAAGACAATCTTACAAGGCTTATAATTAACCCAAGATAGAGCAGATATTTGCTGAAGTAAATGAAGCAGGGGCTGGAGTGGTGATTCAGCGGGTAAGAGTCTGCACTGCTCTTGGGGAACACCATGGTGCCATTCCCCTGATTTCAGTGGCTCACAGCACCTAGAACTTAGCTGCAGAGAGCCAGATGCCCCATGCCCCTGAAGACACAAGGCACAGTACACACACACACACACACACACACACACACGTGTGCACACATACACAAAATCTTTTTAAACGAAAGGAAGGGAGGGCAGAGAAGAGTGAAAGAGAAGAATCAGTGAGAGGAATGAGAAACAAAGCTGAGACATTAGACTTTTATATAAGCAAATGTTCAAACTCCATTAATTTAATATAGCTCTCTTTCATAATATTTAGATTCTCATTTTAGCATAACAGAATAGCTTTAAGGGTGGTTATCCCCCAGGAGCCTTAAATTTACTTAAAAATCAGTTCTCAATTCTGCCTTGCTCAGGACCTCTTTTCCTCTAGAGGGCAGCATGAAACTGTGACGGGATTTCCATCTAAATTGGGTCACTGTGGCCTCAGAAGCCATAAAGAGGAACTTAGTAATTCTCACTTGGAGACCTAGGGCAAAATAAAGAAAAGTCTATTTACTGATGCCAGAGTCAAGAGCCAGGTAGTCATAGGAGGGCCCCACGGGCAAACTAGATTTCGAGGCTTGGCCTGGAAGAGGAAGAGGCCTCGAGACCAAAGGTCTAGTTTTGAATAGGAGTGCCTTAATCTAAATGTGTTCTCGAGGAGCAGAACCTGAAAATCACTAGACCTTGGGGGGTGAGAGGAGGCAGTAATAATCAGATAATTGGATATATTTTCTCAACATTAAAGTCTCAATGCCCAGAAATTGGACCTGAAGAAAATGGAATCATTATTTCTACTGTTTCACAGCCTTAAGGCAGAATTTCCAAGTCAAATTTCCAAGGTGCAAAGGCATTGGGTGGCTTGTTTTGCTTTCTTCTCCATTGCCAGTTTCCTCCTGAGAGCTGGGCATGGATCAGTAAGATCCCTCCACTGAGGCTGCCAGCAAGTCTGTGCCTGATTTGGCAGGTTTCTGAGAGGTACTAAGACTTCCTCTCATCAGGGCCTCTAATGGAACATAACACCCTAGAACCAAGCCAGGGACAGAGCCAAAGCATGTATCCCATATCTGATGCTGAGCCCAGGACCCATCTTTTCTACCCAAGAAGCCGGGTCTGGAATCTTTAAAGTGCTTGTCTAATGAGTTAAGTTGGTCAAGAGAGACATGACTCTGTACGTTCATTCCCAAGAGACCATCTGTACGTACACACACACACACACACATACACACCAGAAAACATTTCAGTAGAATCATACTACTAAAATCTTTCTCTTATTATGACAGTATTTATGGATGAGACTTCTCATGAAATCTATCACATATAAAGCCAACAACACATGGAGTTACACCCAACTGGCATTACAAAAGCAAAAAATAACTCCACAAGAATATTAAAATTAGCATTGAAAATCTAGTTTAGTCATGCAAGAACTGGGAAAACAGGAATACTTCATTTTTGTTGTGTTCCCCAATAGCTAGAACATGTCATATGGTCAGTTAACATCTACTAAATGAAGAACATAGTTAAGAAATATACTGAGGGAGCTGAAGAAATGGCTCAGTGATTAAGAACACATGTTGCTTTTGCAGAGGATTCCAGTCCAGCTCCCAGCACCCTGTCATGAATCTCAATTACCTGTAACTCCAGCTCCAGAGGATCTGATACCCTCTCCTGGCCCCCAAGAGCACTACATGCATGTGCTGTTTATACATACAAAATACCCGTACACATAAAATATAAACAAACTCTAAAAAGAAATGTGTTATCAGAGATACATATCTAATCTCTCTCTCTCTCTCTCTCTCTCTCTCTCTCTCTCTCTCTCTCTCTCTCTCTCTCTCTCTCAGAGATGATTGTACTAGATGGTGGTTTCTTCAGATGAACACCAGCTAAAGTGAGCAACACGGATATGAGACACAATGTGTGTAGTTTCACAGTCACCATAGCAGCAGGGGCAAGACTAACCCTAGAGGAACTGACTGAAAACCCCAACTTCCACCTTACACTCTTTCTGGGATTCAATAAAAAAACAAAAACTACAGGGTATTCAGATAAATTTGAATTTCAAATAACTGGAAGTAGCCTGAAATACCATGAAAATACTATGTTTCAGAAATTCAGAACTAACTACATCCTGTATTTTAACTGGCCAGCTTGCTCTGGGATATACAGTTTCTAGGTAGAAGGGTAGGAGGGTTTTCTGACTTTTTAGCCATAGTCTGGAGTTCTGAGGCTGCATTGTTTCAAGTTCCTAGTCTCTATGGCACTGCAGTATGAGAGTAAAATGCATTACATCTCTTTTAATTATTCCATGAAGAACTCTAATATCTGAAAAAGATCCCCATGCTCAGTTTGGGGTTTGGTTTGTCTTCCCCCCACCTCCCCGAGAGTGTGCATTGAAAACAACTAGTGTGTTTGTTAGTCATTTGTTTTAGTGCATGGAGGAGGATCTCTCTCAGGCTAGCCCCCAGCTCACAAAGACCCTGTCTCAGCCCAAGTGCTAGGTGCTGTCATACCCAGCTTGATATGTTTGCTTTAAAAGCCCAGCTGATGCCAACAGCAAGTCCTGGTGTTTTAAATGTCCCCTGGTACCTGATACTGGGTACAGAGCAGGCTGATCCCAGGGCTCCTAGCTAAAAGGGCAGCATCTGTGTTAAATATCTTGATACCCATTGTTTACATCATTGATGCTCAAAGCCAGGTCCTCTTTCTCTACCTGTGTACACATGATTACCTGGCTTTGGCTAGGAAAGGATGCTCACTGGAGGCATCCTGGGGGATGCGCAGGAGCACTGGGTTAGAGACAGGTTCCTAGGGTTGGATAGTGTTTTAGTTACCCAGATCTCAGGTTAAGTTGGCTCACCTACAGTGTTGTCTTATGCTTGCGGATGCCCTATCTGGACTGGCTATATGACATTTCTAGGACTATGTACTCGGCCTGCTAGAAGCTGAGGTAAAACTGCTCTAGAGGAGCCCCAATGGGCTGAGATAAAGTGTTGCTGGTGCTATGGGGGTAGAAGGGCTGTGGAGCCAGACCCATCTGGCTGTCAAGAAACTGGTAACTGCACCAAAATTTGAGAGCTCCTGATTCTTTCCTGGGGTCACAGGAACTTTCTGATCCTAAAAATTCCAGTCCATGCCTGTCTGTGGGGCATGCACCACAAGACCCAGCTCCTGGAAATTCAGGCCAAGAATTTATTCTTCTTTACAACCTCTCTGGCTCCTCTGGAGGACATTGGTAGATTGATTCTGACCCATTGCTGGGTTAGGTGTTACATCCTAAGTTTACATTTTTGTGGCCACAGGTGACAACCTTTAATAGTAATTTCTTTCTGTTGTTTTGGTTTTGTTTTTTTTTTTTTTTTTTTTGCTTTGTTTTTTGTTTTTGTTTTTCGTTTGAATATAGCACACCCTCTCCTACACTTTAAGAAATAGTAGTTAAATAGATTTCATTGGTTCAAAGGTTAAAATGGGCTTAGGAGGCCTTGTGTTTCCCAGGTAACTTCCAGTCAATCTACCATTTTTTACTACAGAGTTGGCTCTGACACCAAGAGGGAAGGCAGCTGTGGTCTGGGCAGGCAGGGTTCATAAGAGAAGAGATAGTGAGGACTCAGCTTCTCCTACAGAAATGTGACTTAGTAATCCTGACCCACAGCCTTCTGCTCACAAATATCCAAAGCCATTCCTTCCTGGGCTCCAGGATACTGTAGCTCAACAGAATTACAGATCCTCATTACAGTCCCTTCACACTGAGTTCAGCCCTCTTTCCCCAGCCAGCTTTGCCAGAGCCTTTGTGAACAGACACCCTGGTGTCTTGGGAGGAGTGGAGGGGTGGAGGAGACCTAGGGCAGAGAACGCTAGCTGGGAGCCAGAAGGAGGTAAAAATAGAAGGCACCTTTCTATTGGACAAGCTTTGTTCCATTGATCTCAACGTTCAGTTGTTTTGTTAAGATTTATTGTATTTGTGTATGCGTGTAGCAAGTATTTGCTGGTACCCACAGAGGCCAGAAGAGGTTGTCGTATCATCTAAAGCTACAGTTACTGTAGGTTAGAAACTGTCCATCATGGGTGCTGGGAACTGGATCGTGTCCTCTCTATGAACTGTAAGTGATCTTAATAATCACCGAGTCATCTTCCCGCCCCCACCTCACCCCCAATGCTTAAGCTGTAAGAATCTCATAAAGAAATGTTCTTTTGCCATTTGCTAAAATTATTATTCTTTAATAAGTTAATGAGACCAATTAAACTAATTAAAATATTTCTACCTCACCAGAAAGCTCCCTTATATTATTTTTTTCTTAAACTTAACATCTATCAATTATCTATCTGTCTGTCTGTCTATCTTCTTTCTTTTTCTTACTGATTTCTCACTTTCTTCTTAGGGTTTCGAAACTGGTACTATACACTTTGATAGAATAAGTCTGTGTTTTGATGGTTTGTCCTGTTCACTGAAGGACATATGACAGTCTTTCTGGCTTTTACCCCAACTGTGGCCAATTAAAAACATGTGGGGACCCTGTCCCAAGTGCCCTTTGGGACAGTTGACTTCCCATAAAGGGTCACAGCAGTGCAAACATCCCTCCACTGGTAACTGCTGCCAGCTCTGTGCAATGGCTCCTGCTGTGGACACATTTGCAGGCGCCCTCCCTTTCTGACACACACATCTACATTTCCTTCTGCTCCCATACCCAAAGCACAGTACTTTTCCCCTTGGCACTGACACACTCATGCTTACACCGTCCACCCTGATCAAATGCCAGCTCAGTTCCGCTCCTCTCCTCAGGCTGCCACAGGCTCTGGACATGACTTTACTTGTGTTGGTAGAACTCGCATAGAACTTTCCAATTGAGAATGAATTCACCCTTCCTCCCCTAAAGCCTGTGCAGTCCTACCCTGCCAAGAATGGACTCGTGTGTGTGTGTGTGTGTATGTGTGTGTGTGTGTGTGTGTATGTGTGTGTGTATGTGTGTGTGTGTGTGTGTGTATGTGTGTGTGTATGTGTGTGTGTGTGTATGTGTGTGTGTGTGTATGTGTCTGTGTCTCTGTGTCTCTGTGTTTGTCCTAACAAATATACACAGTGCTCATCTGAAGTAAATGTTTTTGTTGAAGCGTAAGCCAAAGCCTTACTTTCTGCTACTGATTGTGTTTTCTATGTAATGTGGGGATTTTAGAATTCATCAAGTAAACCAATTTTAGTCAGTTTAGACTATACTCTTTTTTTTTCTCCAGCAACTCAGCAAATCTAGACTACTTATTTTTTCCAAACATGCCTGGTGTAGTCCATCTTGATACCATTGTGTAAATAGTTTCTCCCTATTCATAGTCACCTCAAATGCTAACTCCTATCCTTACAACAACACCTTCCCCCCCCTCTCCCTCCCTCCCTCCCTCCCTCCCTCCCTCCCGCTCTCTCCCTCTCTCTCTCTCTCTCTCTCTTTCTCTCTCTCTCTTTCCTGAAGGTATATTTTGGTTTTCTCCCTTTATCTCTGCCAAGTCCCTATTGTTTTTACCTTCAATTTCGGTTCTACTTTTTTGCCTCAAAGATTTGTTCTCCTTCCTCTTAGACCTGCAGCTCTTCAGAATGGCTTAAGGGTAGAGGAAGAATTGGCTGAGTTGTAGAAAGGACAGAGGTTGCCTTGAGAGACTCAATTAATACTCAGGGCAAGTGTAAGTAAATACTGAAAGGCCCAGAACCTTTGGAAA
This sequence comes from Micromys minutus, assembly GCF_963924665.1. Classification (NCBI taxonomy): domain Eukaryota; kingdom Metazoa; phylum Chordata; class Mammalia; order Rodentia; family Muridae; genus Micromys; species Micromys minutus. The sequence goes on from NC_137976.1 coordinate 49,203,947, forward strand.
GTTCTGTAAATTTATGTAAGCTAGTGAAAATGAACGTGTATCATCAGGCATTTCTTAGTAGCCAATAGGCAGAAGAGACCATTACTTTTATAACACTAACAAAGCAAGAGCTATTTGGTAAGACAAAACGGGATTTGGGACATAATTGGGGAAAAGTCAAATGTGAGAGAAAAAGGAACAAGAAGTAAGGAATGTCATTGGATCCTTAGTCTGAGGGCCTGATTGAAGCTTATTGTCCACCAAAGTGTAAGGGGTCTAAGCAGAACATACTGAGTCCTTCCTGCACTTGAGAGGTCTGTGGACCACTTCCCTGGAAGGTCACAGTAACAGCTGCAGGTTGGATACAGTACTCAGAGAGGCTGAAGAAAGTAAAGCCAGGACTTGAGAGTCTAGAGCTTAGGTCAGGACACAATACAGGGTGCATAGTCAACAGAATAGGAGCTGATGAGGCAGGAGCTGAGCCCATAACACTGTGGAAGACATGGAAGAACCTCAGTTGGAGAACTGTGAACTTTGAGAATTTAAATAACATGGATAGGAATGAGAGCTGGAGGTGGACCATAGACTTGTTAGTCTAGAGGTTCTTTTAGGGAATTGAGGTTCCAGGAGGTGGGTGTGGGTGCCGGAAGCCAAAGTGTTAGAAAATCGGGAGTTAAGAACCACGGAGACACTACAATGGCTGCGGGGGGGGGGGGGGGGCTTTCCTAGGTGTGTGAGTGGCACCTCTGTAGCTTCAGGGTAGGGCGGAGATGGGAAGCTTCTGTTTGTTTTGAGTTTGTACAAGACTGGGAGTTGTTTGTTGACACAAGGAAAGAAGTTGGAAAGCCAAAGAACTTGAAGCTATGGAACAGAAATCATAATAAGGGAAGCTTCTAGAAGGTGAGGTAGGAGAGGGCTCCCTGAGAAAGGACTGTGTTTAGGGGTACAGGCATCTTTCTCTGTAAGCGAAGAGGAGAAAGGGTTAGGAGTGAGGAATGGAATAACTAAAGCAAAGTTGGGGTGATTCACCTCTAAATGTGATCACACCCTTGAACAAGAGGTTGAGGTTTGCTTCTCTGTGTGTGCCGAAGCCACAGTGTTGGTCAAGCTGGCTCTCTACCCGGCTGATCCTGAAGCAAATATGTCAGGGAACCGATCAAGGAGGACATAAAGGACATGGGAACAACAATGAGACTCCAGGATTCCCTTCATGCAACTCACTTTCTTCCCCTGAAAACAAAGAAACAGAACAAATCAAAATACACCCAGTCATCCTTTCACACCAGACTCAAATATCCCTTCCTCTGACTCTCTAGGTAAAAGCCATAGGACTCATTCCCCATCACCCTCTGTACACACTTTTATAACATTTCAAAGGTTGACACTGCTTCCTAACTACCAATTCTCCCACTGTCCCTTAGTTTCTCCAAATTCCCACCTAGCTCCACAGCTAACGTGCATTTAGTTGCTCAAATAATTAGTGAATGAATGAAAGGATAAACTCATGTGTTGCAGTGAATATTTAAAAAGGGAAACGGCTTATCTCTTTATCAGCCCCGAGATCCCACTCCGAGGGTCCTGTTTCTAGTATAGAGCCTCGGGCACAGACTCTGCGCTTGGTCTGAGCCACCCCCATGGTCTCATTCTGTCTGCAAGACTCCCTTCCCTGGCTGTTTATTCTGCCTACCCTACTGCCTCTGTCCCAGGGTACGTTTTTACCTCAAATCCCAACACAAACACAACTCTGAGGCCTGATAGCCTTTCATACAAGTTTATATATCAAACTCTTAATCCACAAACCCTCTGCACAATAAGATTTCATCAAATAGACAAAGATACAAACTGGCCTTCTATATGAGATATTAGACCTATAAAATCCTTTAAATGTTCATAGCTACTTAACACCAATTAAGCCCACCTGAATGTAATTCATCAGTCCATCTTGGAGCCTCTCTCTTGGTCTTCCTCGTTCCTCTCACCTTTGACCCTCTTTCTCCACCTCCCTCCTCTGCCCAATCACCGGCTCTCACCTTTAATTTACTAATTAAAATGGGAAGGTTCTGATGAAATCCTGAGTATGTGACTAGGCAGCACTTCTTGGGGAAGTGGAATTAACATTAAAATTCAAACAGCTTCAGGACAATCTACACTCATGAGTGAATGATATTTTCCTGCTGGTGGGAGCTGATTTCTGCGGATGAAGCCATTCACTGGAGCAGAGAAAGTCTGGGTGAGAGGCTGGGCCTCTCCTCTGGCAACACTAGACAGAGAAAAGTGGCATACATAGGCAGAGGAAAGGGCAGATGAGAACAAACACAGCCAGGCATCTATCATGAGACACAAATGGCTTTCTCCTGAGCTCTGAGCTGTCCTAAAGAGCTACAGTACGAGTGGGAGGTCAGAGGTGAGAGGGAACATAACAGGCCCCAGGACAATTTTAAACGGGGCACCGAACCGATTTCCTAAACTAGAGAGTGTGCAGTCCGGCAGGCAGCACCCTGAAAATACACTTATTGTAAAGAATCCTCAAGACTTTTTAAAAACGAGTGTCTGTTTTGAATCTGTCTTTCTAGCATAGTCTTGCCTTAAAAACCACAACTCTGTAAAGTTCAGTTTCAGGTGAACTTACCATAAGCAAATAATAGCAACAGCACCAGGGATCCAGTTTAATAACCCTCTACTCTGTTCTCTGGGTGTTTACTCTTCCTTCTCAGCTCCCTGGGAAGGGAGTAGCCTAAGATTACTGCACTGGGTCAAGATTTTGTTTTGTTTGAAAGTCATGATCTCATAGTCCAGGTTCACTTCAACCTTAATACATAGCCAAAGATGACCTTGGCTTTGTTCTTCTTAGTGTTATTCAGACAAGTACTCTACCAACTAAGCTGTATCCTCAGCCCACCCTGGCTGTCTTAGTTAGGGCTTACATTACTGTGAAGAGACACCATGATCATGGCAACTCTTATAAAGGTAAACATTTCATTGGATAACCACCTGTGACAATAAAAGTCACACTGGGAAATGTGAGGGAAAGTTAAAAATCAACAGCTTCTTGGGCTCTGGAAGATAAGTTTGAAGAAATTACAGCTGAAGACAGACACAATCTGCACCTTTCTAGACTGTGTTGGTGGGAATGCATTGGGTGTGGGTGGGAAAGAAACAAATTAACAAAATAGCTGAAAGGTGAAAGATTAGCAAAAGTCCTTGTGAACTATGTCACCTGTTCTTAGCTCTGTACAAAAGGGGAACAAAACTTCCAGCATTTGTTTTGTTTGTGTGTGTGTGTGTGTGTGTGTGTGTGTGCGTGAGAGAGAGAGAGAGAGAGAGAGAGAGAGAGAGAGAGAGAGAGAGAGAGAGAGAGAGGGAGGGAAAGAGAGGAAGGGAGGGAGGGAAGGAGGGAGGGAGGGAGGGAGGGAGGTGGAGACCTAGAGAAGACAGAGGACAACTCACAGGGGTCCATTTTCCCTTCTACCATGTGATTCCTATGGCTGCCATACTTGCCCACAAGTGTATTTACCTGTTGAACCACCTCACCAGTCTTTGTGTAGGAATTTTCTGTGAAAGTGAACAAATCCAGTCAATAAACAAAATTCCTGATTGCTGCTGCTGCTGCCAGTTTTCAATTTTTTTTATCACAAGATATTTTATACCACTGTCTCAAAGTGCTGGTTAAGGAGAGGAATCCCTTCGACTGTAAATAATGCATTTGCGTGAATAACAAATATCTCAGTGTCTGAGAGATGGCTCGGTGGCTAAAAGTGCTTGCCACTAAGCCCGACAAGCTAAGTTTGATCTCCAGGAGCCAGATGGTGGAAGGAGAAAACAGACTCTCAGGCGCTGTCCTCTGAACTCTGTAGGAGTGCTTCCTACACACATGTCCTGCTGCCCACAACACATACACAGAATACATGTCACAACTGTTTTAATTTACAAAGGTAAACATCTTTGTACAGTCATGCATTGCCTAACAGTAGGAATCCCAATAAATGTTTCATCAGTGATTTGTGTGGGAGACTATCACAGACATCATAAGAATCTCCTGAACTTTCATCCAGTATTTTCATTATTTTGATGATTGGTTTTGGCCCTAAATTTGGCCAGCAGGAGATCCTCTGACTGGTTTCTATTTTCTTTGAAGGTAGACCTGTTATTGTTTGAAAGCTTCATTATTTTCTGTCACAAAATAGTTCAGGCTCGGCTTGTTCTTTCCCCATCCTTGCCCTGCAGACAGTGATGAGGGAACTCCTTTAATAGAGGACACATTAAAAGTTAACATCTGGGGACCGAACATGTCTAGCACTGTGTAGATCTGTAGTGATTTCTGTGCCTGTCGTTGCTCATGCTTTAATTCCTACCCATGTCCATGTCTTCTCTTGTCATCTTTGTAAATACTGTTTCAAATGGTGAAAAGCATTGACCTTCCAGCCCCCACTACCTGTTTCCTCAGTTGGCTGACTTATTTTCTGAATGCAACCCATCCCTAAGTGTAGATGCTGCTTTCTTCCCCTCAGATGAAGTAATGAGTGCCATGCCCAAACTGTGTGAATATGCAGCTTAGGCCGAGCCCAGAGCATGTCCTTCTCAGTTCTAAGTACCCCCAGATCTAGGCCTGGCAGCCTCTAGTCTCCTTACAATCTAATCTTCCAAACTGGATGATTCAATCCATCTTCTCTTGGCTTCTGACTGAATTGCTCTGCTTGGCCCCATACTAACTTTGGCAATCTGTTCTAATCTTCTAGTGCCTTCTCATTCTCTGGCTAGTTCTGTCTTCAACTGTGTCTGACTTGTTCTCTTTGCAACCTATCTCTGAAAAATTGCCATATACACATACATCACATGCCATATACCACACACCATCTCTCTGCTCTTTAGTAGCCACATTTTCCTATGCTGTTCTTGTGTGAGTTGGGCATATCCTATTTCTGACTCATTCTGTCAAATCTTTCTCTTTTACTTTGTCTGCCCCTCAATTGGACATCACTTTCAAACATGGCTGCTCCCTTCTACAAACTAACCTTACCTTCATTATTAGGAATTTAAAATGTGTACTAAGAATGTGTTTGTATTCCAGCCAGATCATACTATTATCCAGGGCATGTTTACACTCTGGGTGGATCATACAGAACTAGAAGGTCTTTGGATGTGGGCTAAAGTTTCTCTACACCCAACCTTTAGTTGCTTCTCCTCCTTGATGCCCCTGTGTAACCTTGGGATTTTCTTTTTCTGTGCCCTAGTTTCCAACTAACGACTCTGAGAATTATTTATTAATAAATGCCTAAACCATAAGCTTTGGCTTGTTCCCTAACTAGCTAGTAACTTATATAACCCATTTATTCTACTCTCTGTGTGCCACATGTCTGGTTACCTCTCCTCAGTTTCATATGTTCACCTCCTTAGAGTCCGGGTGGCAAGTCTCCCACAGTTCCAGTGTCTCTACCGGGATGCCCATCTTCTATCGCCTGCATTTTGCTAATAGGCCAACAGCTTTATACTGACAGATGTGCTTTCACACTGTGCATAGAGATTCTCTCTACACTCTGTATCTTCCCCATCCTCCTGCCTCTCATCCAGTATCATTGTAGCATTTCCCACTCCATACAGTCCTGCTCCCATGCATGAGAGGGAAGGAAAGTACCGTAGTGGGTAACTTTTCCCAAGTGGCTCTATGTATGCAGGTACATTTACACATGGCTGGACTAAATACCATCTATCAACAGGTAAGTTTGAGGTCCAAACCATCAAACTCACCCTATGATGTTCTCTTGAAGGATCTTTTGTTGTTGTTGTTTCAAAGATCCTATGGTTGGAAGACTCCTGGAAATGGTAGAGAGTCATATTCCTCAGGAAAAACATAAATGTATTGGTTAATTTCTGTATATTAAAAATGCTTAAAGAACATACCTTTATTTTTCACAATCTTGAATACTAGAAAGCCCAAAACATGGTACTAACAGATCCAGTGTCTGCTGAGGATTAGATTTCTGGTTTTTAGAAAAACATCTTTTTTGTATATTGCTTTTATTTTCTATATTGATTATGCAGAATAGTGAGTTTTATCACATTTTCACACATTATATTTCTTCTCCTTTCATGGCCATGTATGTTTGTTTCTGACCTAGAGAGTTTACAGAAACTTGAGTAGGAGGTTATTACAGGAACATAATCAGTGTACCAGTGACTACATCACTGATGCCTTTCCCTCCCACGGCAGCCATCGACTGACTCTAAATACTTAGGAACAAACAAGACCACATGAATCCCAGCCTTTGTGAGGATAGTTACAGCTAAAGAATCAAAGAGAGTAACTGTCCTGTCGGGTCTGGAAGACCCTCCAAGTCTTATGTATTCTTTCCACCCTCATTTCTGCAATGACTCTTGAGCCTTAAAGAGGATGAAATGGGCGCCTTATTTAGGGCTGAGCATTCATCAGTAATTCTAATTCTCGGGACTTTGACAAGTTAAAATCATTTCCCAATGAAAACAGTAAGTTTCCCCATCTAAAGTGAACGGCACCACTAGGACATGAGCCTAAATATAAATATTTTGAAGACGGTTTGACGGGTCAACATCATAACCATTTAGCGATACAGCAGCAGTAGTTTCCCCACCAGGGCCTATTACATGACCAGATTTACAACAGGAGACATGAATTCCTGTGGATCAGGTGCCAAATACAATCAGAAACTCAAAAGAGTTTTGCAGCTGTGACACCAGTGGGCACACCCTGCCTGGCTGGATGATTTTGTTGCTTACAGGGCCCACAGCTTAGGGAGATACTTCTCTCCCGGCAGCCTGCATAGCGTCTTCCAGCACTGTGAAAGCCAGTAGAAATAGGAAGAGGTGTCTAGCTCCATCTCCCTGTTTCTTGCCACCAAAGCATGTGGGAGATCGTCTTCACGTTGCTTCCTCACATGACAGACCAAAGAGGGAGAAGAGGGGGAGATGACTAGAGAGGAAAACATTCTAGAGTCTTTTCTCCTAAGGGTACTAATCTTCATAGGAACCCATACTCACCACCTCACTGCTTTCCAGTGGCTTTACTTTATGTGCCATAGAACCAGGGCTTAAAATCTCAACATACAAACTGAAGAAGGACACAAAGATCCACTCCACAGTAAATGCCAAAAGAGCAGAAAGAGAGGATGCTGAGGGAAATTGCATAATGTTGCTTCAGGCTGGCCCTGGCTGTGCCTTTTCAACAGTCTTGTATATCCCCTTTGAAGTGTGCATTTGAATTACTGCTCCCCAGCCTAACCTACCACCAACTTTATTAGACTCCTAGTCTGTGAAGAACACAAGTACTTTACCACTTTATTGAAGGTTTCCCTCCGAATCTAATGGTATTCTTGTGCTTTTTCCATTTGGGAGAAAGAACTGCATACCGGGGATTAGCAGGCCCAGTAGATTCAGTTTTGTCTCAACCCACCCTTGGTCAATAATCTGCTCTTGGCTCCTTACTTGGTAACCTCATGACTGTCTTTATTTAGTCTTTACCACATGGCTAAGGAAGAATCATAAATCCAACACTAAAGTCCACAGACCAGACCTGGCAGGTAGGGCCGCATTCTTCCACCTGAGCCAAAGTTATTATATTTCCTTCAGTTCCACATGAATAAGGAAACCTGTGAAATATTTATTCTGGAAGCAAAATTAAAATTAAGCTAATAGGAAAGGAGAGGGGATGATTGAATTCTGTTATTGCCTTTCCTGGCTCCTCTGTTGCTTGGAGAGAGAGCCATAAGACTTTATTTGTGTTGATCATTTTTGTACGTTCATGCTTACATTAAAGCCAAAAGAAAAGTCTAGGCTGGCTCCAGATGAAACATCTCTCTGCCTGGAAAAGGAGTACTTTGTTCCAGAGCCATAAATGGCCCGGCCCTGCAGAGCAAACTTGCACAATAAAGGAAGACTAAAAGTTAAACACTGAGAACCCGGTCAAGAAAGAGTCCAGCAGAGGTGGGCTCTTCAAGTCAATAATGTTTGAAGGAAGATCTAGTAAGTATTTAGTTTGTCAGTGGCAATAGGTTGGCCTTTGAGATCTCCCAGCCTTTAAGTTCCACAACTTAGATTGAGTTGACAGTGTATTATGAGAACTGTATTAATAAAGTTCATAAAAGTACAGATTATACTAGTCAAGGGAGAAGAAACACTGAAAAGGAATTTAATTAGGCCTGGGTATCCACTGTGGCCCTGCATTGTATGGTCTCAAGAAAAGAGCAGAGGGTGTACTTATAAATGATGCCCAGACAGCAGTGTGCTACAATTGGTCCACGCTGGTCCTCAGGAGTAAACTGTTAAATATTCAGAAAACTCTCAAGCAGACTGCTAAACTGTTGTGAGCTAGAGACTGTGTGTGAAAGGGGTGTAGAAGCCCTGAAGTTAGATAAACACAACAGACTTTGTTTTTCAGACCCGTAGTTCACTAACACCCTACTTCCAGTACACGGAGCACTTCTCAAGGGGGAGATGATGGGCTTAAAAAGAATGTACGTAATGAATAACAGACCGGCTGCCCACCTCTAATCCCAGCACTCAGGCAATGGCAGGGGATGTCTGTGAGCTTGGGGCCAGCCAGATCTACAGAGAGAGTTTCAGGACAGACAGGACACACAGAGAAACCCTGTCTTGACAAACCAAAAAAGAAAGGAGAGAAGGAAACAAAGAAGGAAGGAAAGAAGAACGGACAACACATTGGCTCAAGGCCAGACTCTGGAAGCAAGCAAAGCCGCTTAGTGTCATGAGCAGACTCCGGCTAAGATCAGGACTCGGGAAAGGGAAGAAAAGCTAGCATCTGTGCCTCAGTTAGCTTTCGGTGGTATCCATGCTGTTTCTCACTAGCTGGGACCACTCCATCTCCCTGTTCACTTCCTTGGAAGAGGCAAAGGGAACGAAGAAAAGCTTCTGACACAGAAGTCTGGCTTTGGGAGATGGAAAGGTCTGGAAGACTAGGCAACACCACCCCTTACTTCCCGCCAGTGTAACTGGGCTAGTGTCTCGCCCATTTCCCTACACTGTGGCACATGCTGTGTTTTTCTTGATCCTGACCATTCCTCCTGTGCTACCTCCAGGGTGATTACAGAGACAGGAAGCAGGAAGAATTGAAGCTGATTAATCCCCCTCTCCCATCCAGAGTGCATGGAGGGGAAAGTGCTATTTGTCCTAAATTGAGTTCCAGGCTCTGATATTTCACTCACGACCTTTCCTCCCCAGGAGACTACCAAAGAAATTAACTGATGATTTCAATTCCTTCCAGATGGGAAAAAATGTTGATGTCACCCTGAGCCCTGGCCTCTGTGAGAGTCGTTTTATTCTGCCTCGTATAAAGGGGCAGCCTAGTCGGAGGCGTCAGAGTTGGAATGAGTCCCTGAGACCAAACAGGCCCCTCTGGAGCTGTTCCGTCCATGACAGGGTTGCACCTCTCACACCGAGAAAAGAAACTTGTGCTGGAGCTGCACCAGCTGTGTCTTCTCAGGGACTAGACGACTCAGTTTCATACTGGCCATCCAACCTTGTCATCAACATTAAACTCACATTATGTTTTAAGATGAGAGATTCTTATTAAGCCAAAGTAAATAAAACCTTGTTGAGAGCACAGCTTCATGCTGGTCCCCAGAGGCATGGCTGGAATGTGTAGTTTATTGTCCCATTGCCTGTCTGATTGCAGCTCTGATTGCAACAGAAGTCACCAGGGACTAGCAAGTCTACCTGGTCAACAAGGTCTTTCCATGGCAACAAAATGGCAGGTGTTTCCTTTAAAGGGACATTTTGGAGGGTGCAGTCAGCGGGAGAGAAGGATGTATCATTCCAGGTCAATTCTCAAGATCTTACTTTGTTTCTACTAGATATAAAACAGATGTCATGGGCTAGTCCATCACCAATAGATATGTCCAGATGCTGCTTTTTCCATACTTGGAAAAGTGACAGAAACCACAGAGACCTAGAAGACATCAATACTGAAAATATTTCCAATGCAGTTAGCCTGAAACCACTCACTCACTCACTCGCCCCTGGACAGCAGCTCCTTCTTCATGATAGGCAAGTTTCAGAGCTCTGCATGGTGGTTCTGTGAAACAAGGTTTCTCTTTGTGCAGCCCTAACTGTCCTGGAGCCAGCCATGTGGACCAGGCTGGCCTTGAACTTAGAGATCCTCCTGCCTCGGCCTCCCTAGTGCTGGGATCAAAGGGGTGTGTTACTATGCACAGCCCAAAATTTCAGTTTAGTTTTAAAATCAGTATAGTATTGGCTGAACCTGAATTCCTTCTGCATCCCAACTTACTAAGAAACTGAAACCTCACAAAATTAAGAAATTGCTTAAAAACCACATGCTATTTGATAGTAGAATTTGAATGTATCCTCCAGCCTGACTTCAGACATAGGACTTCACTTTTAGTGACTGATTTAGTTACTTTTCTTATTGCTGAGGCAACTTAAAGAAAAAAAATTAGTTGGTGTTTTTTCCCCCTTATTTTGTTTTGTTTTGTTTGTTTTTTTTTTTTTTTTTTTTTTTTTGGCTCATGATTTTATGGGATAAAGTAGCAAGGCATGGTGGTACGAACAGGAAGTAGCTGACCACATTGCATCTATGATCAAGAATCAAGCAGAGGTAAGTGCTAGTATTCAACTGATTCCTCCCTTTTCCCTATTAACGAGAGCCTTGGTTCATGAGATTGTGCTACCCTTATTCAATGGGCGTCTTCCTTTCCCAGTGAAACTTCTCAGAAATGTCCCCTCCCCACCAGAGAGACATATCCAGACAAGATCTGCTAGGTGATTCCAAATCTAGTCAACTCTCTTGCTCTTTCCCCTGTCTCTCCTCTCACCACCCACCCCCCATGTTCTCATGGCCAGCCTCTTCTCTCTCTCTCTCTCTCTTTCTCTCTCTCTCTCTCTCTCTCTCTCTCTCTCTCTCTCTCTCTCTCTCTCTCTCCTACTACCTTCTTAACTCCCCTCCCCATACCCTGAATAAACTCTTTTCTATACTCTACTCTCATGTAGCTGGCCCTCAGGGGAAAGGATGCCCAACATGGGCCGGCCAGAGGCATTCCCCTTGCTCCTATACCTCCATAGAACATATCTCCTCCATCCTCTTTACCTTTTTCCTAACATTGGTGCAGAAACATCCCTTTTCTTCATCTTTTTATAAACACAACAGAATGCATTTCTGTTCTCCAATTCTGCTTCATGTACTGTTCTGTTCTGTTGTATAGTTGTATGTTCATTTTCATTCTCAAACATTTTCTTGGTTGACTTTAACACCATCACAAGACTCAGGTTGCTGTCAGATCAGAGGCTAACATACAGAGTTGTCACATGAATATAAAAAGGATCTCACAAATTTGCCCATTTTTACTGATAGAAAGCTTTGAAAATATACAAGAATGTATATTGAAGGTGACGAACAGGATACCTGATACCCTGAGAGGCCAGAAGAGGGCGTCAGAACCCCTTGAACTGAAGAGACAGATGGTTGAGCTTCCATGTGGGTCCTGGAAATTGAACCTGTGTCCCCTGGAAGAGCAGACTGAAACAAGATTTGGAAAACATACATCCACTATCATAAGCTTTGATATCATTATAATTTCTGAAATTAGCAAATGTGACTTTTAACCTTGAATGAAACTCATCATTTTTAATGATGAAAGAAGTCAGCAATTCAGATATCTGCATAGCTCAGTGAACTAGTATTTTCAAGTGACCACAAAATAATGTTACAAATAAACACAAAGTAATGAAACAGCCTTTCAAAGTTCAAGATTAACCAATGGATTTCAACAAAATGAAGAATCAATGTAGTGTCCATTTTACATTGTAATTAACCTTTCAAAAACTGTTGCTATGTTTTGGTGTTGTATCAGTGGATTGCTACTTGAACTTCTCAGCTTTAAACTTTTAAAAATATATAAGGTAATTATAGATATCATCCAAATAAAAGCTCTTTAGAGTTCTTTGTAACTTTTAAAACTGTAAAGGAGTCTGAGACTGAAACATTTGAGTTAGAATACTTAAGAGAAAGGTATATGAAGGTTTCATGAAATCTTTTTTAAAAGATTTATTTATTTTATGTGTATGAGTACATTTTTTGCTATCTTCAGACATGCCAGAAGAGTGCATCAGATCCCATTACAAACAGTTGTGAGCCACCATGTGGTTGCTGGGGACTGAACTCAGGACCTCTGGAAGAACAGTTGGTGCTCTTAACCACTGAGCCATCTCTGCAACCTGGTTTCATAAAATCTGAGCACAGATTTACCATGCAATCCTGTTCCCTCCTAGCTTGTCCCTCAGGAGGATTCAGAGGACATTCATGTGACCTAGTCCATAAGCAAAACATGCCTGATGGGTGTTTTTATGAAACACCTTTTCTTATATGCCATCTAACTGATCCAGATAAATCCAGAATAAGGTGGAGATATGAGCTAAGCGTGACTTTCTTATGAAGTCAATGTGAATGATTGGATCTTGGAGCTGAAGAATTCAAGAGGCAGAATTAATCACTAAAACCAACGAGGATATACTCTCCATCATGGGCAATGGGACCAAGGCAGTAAGCATAATGGTGGGAACTCAAGAATCTACTATTTTGGTGACCTTATTAGTCACCACTGCAGTGTTCCTAAAGCTTAAGAGCTGGACAGTCTACTGGAGTTTCATCTCATAAGTTCAGAAGAGTTACAGGTTTATTCAACCAAACTGAGTGGGATCCGTGCAATAGAGATATGTGGACACCCAGCCAATTCCCCACACCTGAGTAGTTCATAGATTCAGAACCTTAAAGGAAGAGATGCCATGGCATCTTGAGGAAGTACCCAGAATGCAGCGAGCACCATAGATTACATACCATGGCCCTAACCTTCCTTCCTGACACATGCCCTATAACAAATAACACTTTAACCACACATCATAAAAATACGCATTGTATGTTATAGCTATCCATCTGCCTTGTTAGCCAAAAAAAAAATGTCACATGAATTGACTATTAGCTTGAGTACTAAATTATTAGTGCCTAATGTGGTTCAGTATAAAAGTATAGTTCCTCAGGTGATTAGAAATGTCTCCAAGTTAGTCAAGAGTAAGAGCTTAGGAGGTGGCGAGACAGTTTAATGGTTAATATCACTGGCTGCTCTGCCAGAGGGCTAGGGCTGGGTCCCAGAACTCACATGATGGCTCACAATCATCTATAACTGTTTCAAAGAGATCCTAAGCTTTTCTCTGGCTTGCAGAGGTAACACACACACACACACACACACACACACAGAGAGAGAGAGAGAGAGAGAGAGAGAGAGAGAGAGAGAGAGAGAGAGAGAGAGAGAGAGACAAAACACTATTAATAGAAAATAAGAATAAAGTAAAAGATGGGGAGAAGAGTCTGCCACAAATACTGATTCCAAAGCTTAGCACTGAGAGGAGGTAAAAGTTCATTCTTAGGTTTAAAGACATAGATTAAGAGATATGTCTGCGATATTCCATCTTCCTGCCGGGCACTGGGCCAAGGTACAGAAGAAGAATAACCAGAGAGAGCTTTTGGTCCTCATGAAAATTCCTTTAAAAGACAGGAAGGGAAGCTGCCCTTGGGAGGCCTTCCATCCACAGTCTGTCCTCCACCTCATCCAAATTGAACTGGGACCAAGGATCTCATCCAAGGCTCTTTTTCACAGCTCTGTTTTTCCTGGAGAAACCGGTTTTGTCTCGGCGGCGGCGGCGGCGGCGGCAGCAGCAGCAGCAGCAGCAGCAACTCTGAATGTGTTGAGCGCTTGCACTAATCAGCAACCTGGCACCCGTTAACTGATCCTTCGCTCTGATTATTTATTATTTGTACAGTGTGGTAAGCGCAGATGGCATTTTGCAAAGCACGGACCTGGGAGAATGAAACCTTGGCCTTGAGGCGTTAACTGTCTGATTTAGACATAAACAAAGCACTGAAAGAATCATAAGCCGTCGCCACCTCCCGTTGCTGTGGCTGAGGAGCAGGGGAACAAACTGGAAGGCCAAGAAAAAGAACTTTTACAGAGGGATTTGAAGGAGGTAAAAGGAACATGAGAATGTGGGCTAGTCCAAGAAATATGCAGGAGAGGTTTCCAACCCAGGGTGTTAAAAAGGACATAAAGGGCATAGTAAGGGGAGAGTCACAGGAAAAAGAAAAACAGATTTTATATATGTAGATGGCTCAGTGGTGCAGAGCACTGACTGCTCTTCCAGAGGTCCCGAATTCAAGTCCCAGCACTCACATGGTGGTTCACAGTCGTTTGTAATGGGATCAGATTTCCTCTTTTAGTGTGTCTGAAGAGCACTCGTGTATATAAAAAGTAAGTAAATAAATAATTTAAAAATATTGTACATGTTTATCTCCTGTTTGTGCATATGTGTGCCCATGCATATTCCATAGCAGGAATCTGGCAGTCAGATGTCAACATCCAGGAATTGGTTCTCTTCTTCCACTTCCATGGGTCCCAGGGGATCAAACTCAGACTGTCCAGCTTGGTGGCTTGGTAGTTGTCAGCAGGTGTCCTAACCTGATGAGCCATTTCATTAACCCAGCTTTTGTCTTTAGATTGGAGAGGAAAGACAGGGATGTCCGGAAAATAAAGTATTAAAGGTTGTGAATAAAGGTGACAAGGTCAAAGACTAGCGTTGACTTCTGGATAAGAAAGAAAAGATGCTGATTAAGGTGAGAAGACTCAGAAGCATTCTCAGGGGAAAATGGGAAGCTCAGATTATGAGTTTATTAAGAGTTATGTATATGTGTACCAATTATGTACAACATGTATATACATTCCCAAAAAGACAGAAAAGGGTGTTGGATCCAGAGGGAGAATTACCAGCATTCGTGAGCTGCCTAACATGGGTTCTGGGAGGTCCCTAAGGTGGGTGCTGAACTCATGTCCTCTGGAAGAACAGCAAAGGCTGTGAACCATTGAGCCATCTCTCCAGCCCCACAGTGATGAGATGTTTAACATAAGGTCAAGGTCCCGGCCACTTCTACTGGGCTCTGCACCTGACCTCGCCATTTAACATTAGGAATGTCCTCTTACCACTTTACCAGAGACCCATACTTTCAATCTCTTACTCAAATGGATAAATTTCATAAGATGCTGAAAAAAAAAAAACAAAACAGGAATTTAGATGTATTGATCCAGTTGTGGTTGACAGTAACAGGGTAGGGCCGGGCATAGTGGCACATATCTGTAATCTCAGGACACAGGAAATGGTGGCAGGAGAATCAGTTCAGGACCACACTCGGCTATATAGCAAGTTTAACATCAGCCACATTAGACTACATTAGACTGTGCTTAAAGAAAAACCACCAATAGCAACAACAAATGAAGGGGATAAGAAATAGGTCATAAAAGCACCAAGCATTAAGAGGTAGACCAGTTGTTTTAGAGTCATACAGTATAGGCTCCAGACAATGATAAAGGTATTTCAGTAAGATAATGAAGCTTTATCAGTAAGGTAAAGAGTCAGGAAGAGAAAATGGTGAGGAAGCCATTCTAAGAGCAGAACTTCAGAATACACAAAACAAACGTGGACAGGAATAAAAGGAGAAATGGGTGAATCCATAATCAAAGCCAGAGATTTTAACTTTTTTCAGCAACTTGCCGAAAAATTAGTACAGACAGAGGTGGTTTGAAAAATATATTAAGCATATTGGCCAAAGTAATATACCTAAACTCTGCAGAATACATGATCTTTAAGAGAATGGGTGTCTCTCTGGCCCTACATCGTGTACATTTTGCCTGAATAAATACTGTCTGTGAAGTGTTCCTCCTGTCTCGGGTCCTCAGGTCAAGATCACATTGCAGCTCACACTGCTTCTGTGACAATTGTTCTGGTGTTAGGTACAGATGCTAGATTTTCTTTACAAGTCTTGGGAAGAGCTCCCTTTGGTCTGGCCTACAGATTTTCTTTGTGGTTGAATTGTCCTGAGGCCAATGCTGGAAGCAGAACTGAGAAAATCCATTGCCTAATGACTTTCTCCTCATGACCACAAGACATTCTGTCCTTGAGACCTGAAGACTTGGGTCTTGACTTTCCTGATATGTCTCTGTGAGTCACTTTCCTTATCTGGACAACCTCCTCCCAGGGATTACAGTGCTTGACTGAAAAAAAATTCTTTGACTGAAAAATTCTCATCCAAACTATGAAGCACTATTGAGAAAGTTTTAGTTGGATTGTTTTTTAACTTGCTAGTGTTTGTACTGTAATCCTAAGAAAAGTTATTTGGGGCCAGTACCCAGCTTCTGACTACAAATACAAGCCAGCTAAACCTCTTGTGAGTTGAAACTATATAATAGAAAAATACAAGTTGGATGGTTTATTGTGACATAAAACTGGTAAGGATCTTTAATTTCATGTGCCAGGGCAGATTATAAAAGGTATAACTACCACAACTTAAAGTTTACCCAAGGAAGGAACACGGCAAGTTTGAGAATGAGCTTTGGAAATGTTCTAGAATAAGGTGTTGGGTGACATTGATCCTACACAAAGTTGTGGCTAGCTGCCTAGGAATGTTCTACCACGCCAGCAAACTTTGATCTAGAGATATAATTTCCCTAAACCCGTTTCTCCATCTGAGAGCCTAAGGTAACAATAAAAACCACCCTCCACTGTCCAGAGGCTGAATTAATGTTTACAAATGCTTAGGGCAATTTGGAAGGTCAAGGGTTTATGGCTCCAGCACACTACTTAGAAAAACCAAGGAGCCATCAGAGAAGAATTAGCATCTCCCTCTAGCCTTTTGTGTGATGTCTCTTTTGTCTTAGAAAGGAAGAAAAGCAAGGCAGAAAATGGCTCTCCGGTCTCTAAGTCCTCTCTTCACAGTCGCTCTTCCAAAGAAGAAGGCTGGAATTTGATGTCTTGGGTACCTTTCTCAGCACACATCCTTCCCTAGAAACATGACTGGGGATGAGAAAGGCTGCAGTCTGGGGTTTGGGGAGCTGACAAGCAGATGCTCTTTTCTCTCTTGTTCTACCTTGGACTTTTTGAAAATCACAGATCCACTCAGCTTCCTCTCCAGCACAACCAGGAAAAATAGCTGCTCTCTGGGAGGTCAAGTGAAAATGAATGAGCTGTGCTTTCTTGGAGTTCTCCATCGGTACTCCAGAGTCTCTGCAGTGATTGGATGGACACTTCTGAACCTTATGTCTTTCTATCCCATGACCTTAACATTCTCCCAACAGAAATGAATACAAAAAGATATCAGAAGTTTACAGATCACTGAGGTTTGGAGAGTCTCTGGGAGCATCCTTGAAGCTTTTCACTTTACACACACACACACACACACCACTTTCCACCTTCCTCTTTCCTTTCAGTCTTTGATACTTTTGCTCTGTGATTCTCTGGTTCTCACTCTGGCCTCTCCTGGTTCTCTACCACATTTCCCTCAGGCATCCTGAAATTGTGAAAATGATGTTTAGCAGAGAGGTAATAAAGTTAGTCACCTTGCACCCTCTCTGGGAAAATAAAAAATCATTAAATAAATGGCCTATCAGGCTCAATACCCCCCACACACAACCCCCCCCATCACCACCATGCTCATTAGCCCCGCCCCCATCTCCCCTGCTCTCTTCTCATTGGGTCACTAACAAGTTACACTTTTTCTCTGGCCTCCTGTCCCCCTTGTTTTGGGGTTTTGTTCTTGTCTTCCTCTTTGCTTCTGTCCCTTGCCCCTTCTCAGAAACATGGGTTGCCCGGCCCCCTACCCCCTGTGAGCACCACTTCTACCCCCCTCACCCCGTCCCCACCCCGACCTCCATCAGACTGAACCTCCAAAAGATGTGCAGGCTGCGTGCTACAAAAGCACACATCGGTTCTGAATGGGGGTAAATATGATAGGGGCATGGTTATAGCAGTGCACACTTGTCAGCCAGGAAAGTCCAGCAGGAGGTGGGGGCAGGGAGAGAGGGCACCAGAGAATAGAAGCTGACCGGGTAGGCGCCCCTGGGGGGAACGCAGAAGGGGGGCCCTCCAGCAGCCACCATCAATTATATGGGCTGGTTTTGTTTTGTTTTGTGAGGTCTGAACCGAGGCTCAGCTGATGGAGCAGGGGTGGCTAGGGGGTGAATAAGGGATTTTAACCAAACCAGTGACTCTGAATGGAGACCTTGGGCTCAGTTGAGGGGGCCTCAGAAGAGAGAGCTGGAAAAGAGGGCCTTCGGGCTGTGAGAAGGAAAGGGGGAGGAGGAACTGGGTGGAGACCGAGGAGGGGGGTTTTGGAGTGGGAGGAGTAGGGGAAGGAGGAGCTGACACAATGGTGGGGAGAGGAGGCCAGCTCTGAGCTCTCATTGCTCACAGTGTGCCCCACGTGGTTCTCTTTATCTCAGCCTTTCAGGAGTCAGTACAGGGGGCATCTTTATTTTCAACACTTAAGTATATAGCTACAACACCTCCCCATCTCACACAGACACATGCACACGCGCACGCACAAACCTAGAAGTATGAGATCGTTGTCCACATTTTAAAAACATCTGAAACGTTGTTTCAATAAGACAGCATTGCTTGACTTTTCATCTGTCCCATGCTTCAGGGGCATTCATTTCACACCATTAGACACTTCTCTCTGCCCTTCTCTTTAGTCTGTCTAATCCCTTCCTCCAGGATACATCCTTCTATCCCCCACCCCCACCCCCACCCACACATACACACAGATGCCTCAGAAAGTCAAGAGAAGCCGAAGGCCTTGTTTATTTGCAACAGAATCTCAATATGTAGCTAAGGCTATCCTCAAACCCACAATCCTCCTGCCTCAGCTTCTAGAACGAGGTATAGCATAGTATATAGGTGTACATCACCACGTCATCCTCTAAGAAGATTCTTGAATCTTTGAAAAGTAAAAACATCACAATAGAATGATTTGCAATCTGTAAGACCAAAAATAAAAGATTAGAACTAACCCATACTTGGATATTAGACTGTTAATATATATACGCTAATGAAATATATTTCACACACACACACACACACACACACACACATATATATATATATATATATATATATATATATATGTATATATATATTTGATTTAGTTTTATGTGTAATGGTGTTTTGCCTGCACAGAAGCTTGTGCCTCTAGCAGACAGAAGAGGGCATCAGAACGCAGGTAACTAGAGTTTGGGTGGTTCTGAGCCACAATGCGGATGCTAGAAACTGAATCTGCTCCTGTGCAAGAGCAGCAAGTTGTCCCAACCACTGAGCATCTCTCCGGCCTACAGATGAATGTGCTCGCTGGTGGACTTCTCTAAAGCATTTAATCCTCAAAGGAGCAAATCCCCTTTTCCTGTGTTCTTGTGGTTGAGGCAGCCCATAGGCTCTGAGCCTAAACGGTTTACCAGATTTATAATTTACCTATTTCCCCAACAACATGATGACATGGATTCTCACTGGGTACTTGCATCTAAAGAGTAAAACATTCTTCAGCAATGAGACTCGGCTGTCCCAAGCAACCTGGTCAAATTGTGCACCTAGTAAACGGCAGAGCCAACACTTCTCCCAAGGTTGAGGGGCCTGAGGTGGCATAGAATCTGGAGTATGAAGATGGGAGTGAGGGATCAGTCTAGGATCAGATCCTCCTTGCCAGTCACAGAGCAGGTGTTCCGCAGGCTTCCTCCTGCACTGCGGTCAGTGAGCTGTGGGCTGGCTTCTTGTTGGGCGCCTTCTCCTTGAGGACCATAACTTTCATCCCTCACAGAGCGTCTTGTTTCTGCCTCCTAGCCTGGCTTGCCACGCTGAGAAGACTGCTCCATCGCTGGCCCAGGAGGTAGATAGATACTGCCTTCCTATCTCATTCTGGGCAGGGTTAATGAGCACAGCTTCTAAGTCTTACAGCGTGAGAAAATCAGTTCAGCTTCTCTCTGTTCCACATTTCCATGTCCAGGGTGCAGCTCGTGTAAGCTTCCTGAGATAACTGGGGAAGATATAAAGTGGATAAAAGACATAAAGGCAGGGAGATGGTTTCCATCATTGCACCCTGATAGCTCCTCAGTGTTTGATGTCCTGCCTTTGTCGCATGACAGTCCCCTCAGAGCCAGAATGCTCCCGCTCCTGACTTCTCAAAGCTCTTCAAGGGCAGAGGCATAGCTTCTGCATCTTCTCCACCTCCAACCAGACGAAGCCCTGTGTGATGCGTTCAGCGTGCTCAGTGAGGGACCGGACTTCAGTTTACTCACAAGGGTCTCTGAAATCGGAATCATTGGGGTTCAGTCTTAGTTTTCCTTGATCACCGTTTCCTACACCACCCTCCCCTCTGTGATCCTCTGGTTTCTAAATTTTCCCAGCTTCAGAGCTTAGACTCAGTCACTACACAGCCACGCTGGGCTATCTTCATCATCCTTGGCAAGTGAGCAGCTTTTACCAGCCAATCTGCAGGGCTGGTTTTACACTACTGGGGCATACCCACTGCGTATTTTAGGTCCGTGTTTGTGCTAATTTGGCAAACTTGGGCTTGCAACTGCTGTTTACTAAGACATTTGCTCACCTTTTGGCAATTTCCCAAGATGATGGTTAGTCTAAAAGCCCTCCATCTGCCACTCTTATTCCAGTTCCTACTTCCTTCTTCCTAAAGAAAACACATCACAGATTCCCAAGTTGATTATGACCTGCTTGCCACTTGATCTAGTTGTGTGGATCTGCACTCCGTGCTGTCCACACTGGGAAAAGCCTCTTGGCATGACCAAGCCGCTCCTTGACCTCATCTTCCCCACTCTCTGCAGTCTTTAGTGCTGTGGTCATTGCCTGCCCCTCCACCCCTGCCCCCGCATCCCCCATCTTTATTCTGCATGATTCCATTTTCATAGCCCTGTTATTTCTCCATTTGGACATTTCTTGTCTGAATCTAAAGATTAGCCCTTGCATGAATTTTCCTTGGAAGTGACTTTCACTCCTATAGCGTCCACAAGGGTTTTACATCAGGGCCCTGCTCACAACGGTCTAATGGGTTTTCCCACATTTCTCTCTTACTATTCATTAAAGTACCTCAAATTGAATTTGTCTCTTTCTCCACCCATTCATTTTCTTGGACTGATTTTCAAGCCAGCTCTGTGCCCTGCCAGTATCACTCCACCCCAGCCATGAACTTTATGATCCCATCAGATCCAGTCTGTCCTGTCTCTTGTACACAAACTATTATAGTTAATCATTTGAGATACTTTAAGATGTACTCTTCTACTCAAAGCATTATCTGCTATCTGCCAAATAAAGTCTCAGTTTGTGCACCTAGTGTTCAAAGCCTTCCTTAACCAAATCCCGACTTCATGGTCCCTCTGTTCTATTTGCCTCAAACAAATAAATTGCTCCAGTGAACGTGCAATTCACATAAATTCCCAAACACTTAAATGCCTTTTTCAGATTCACACAATTGTTCATGTTTTTCCACCTGCCGGGCACAACCATGACCCTCGCAGCCCGATTTTCCTTCAAATTCTAATTCAAATTTTTTTTAGAAGAAATACCCTGGACTTTTTAAATCTAAGTAATAATTTTTTTCTTTTATAAATTCCCTTTAATGCCTGTGATGGTTTGTACATTCTTGGCTCAGGGAGTAGCATTATTAGGAGGTGTGGCCTTGTTGGAATAGATCTGTCACTGTGGGTGTGGGCTTAATACCCTCACCCTAGCTGCCAGGAAGTCAGTCTTCCATAGCAGCCTTCAGATGAAGGTTTAGAACTCTCACCTCTACTTGCATGTCTGCCTGGATGCTGCCATGTTCCCACCTTGATGATACTGGGCTTTTAAACCTGTTAGCTGGCCCCAATTAAATGTCGTCCTTTATAAGACTTGCCTTAGTCATGGTGTATGTTCATAGCAATAAAACCCTAGTTAAGACAATGCCCACAAACATCTAACAGTTTCTCAAATTATGAAAATTATCAAAATTATCATTTTGTGTTGAAATGTTTGTGTGTGTGTGTTTGTTGAAATCTGGATTCCTTCCTCTGAATGCCCTCCTCTGAACGCCCTCCATCCCAATTGGCACCTCGCTAATGGTTCATAAGTGCTGCCTGTGCCCTTGTGAGTTTTCATGGACTTACACAAGTCACCTGCCTCCATAAACTGAGTCTCAAACCTGCATGTTAATGAAAGCACACACCACGGATAGGTTTGACTCTGTGCAGGTGTGAATGGATATTCTAGTGTACTTCCCAAACAAATATTGTTTATTGGTTGCTATGGTGGTTTGAATGAGAATAGCCTCATAGGTTTATATGTTCGAATATCTGTTTCTCAGTTGGTAGAACTGCTTGGGAAGGATTAAGAGGTGTAACCTTGTTGGAGAAGGGGTATCACAAAGGGAGGGCTTTGAGGTTTCAAAAGACTCGAGCGGTTTCTAGTGTGTTCTCGGCCTCCTGATAGTAGCTTTACATGTAAGCTCTCGACTGCCACCATGCCTTTGTTCTACCATCATTTTGGACTTTAATCCTCTGGTACCATAAACACAATTAAACATTTTATTTTTTAAGTTGTCTTGGTCATGGTGTTTCATCACAGCAATAGAGAAGTAACTGATACAGTTCCCTACATACCTTAGTCCAACTGTGGCATTACAACACTGTATTACAGATGAGATAATTGATAATGAGTAGAGATTCATTAGCTCACAGTTCTGGAAGGCAAAACAGTCCAATATCAAGGTGCTACCACCTATTGAAGGAAGGCCAAGAGAGGAGGCCAAACTCAATCCTGTCATAGCAGTCTTAATCTCAACAACAAAGTAAGAGCTCACATGGCCCAGTCACCTCTTCCACATTCTAACTCTTAATGCCATTATAATGACATGTAAATGCCGCACAAGGACTACAAATGACTATTCAGCTGATACAACTAGGAAATGTACCTCACTGGTGACATCACAAGTCACCTTCAGAAGACCAGGAAATCAAAAACTGGGTAGGCAGCAAGACTGTACATCTAGTCTACCCGTTGGCTTATTATTTCATAGCTTCTACTAGATAAGCTTACCTTAAAAGACACACAGAAATAGACATAAACACACCTTCTTTTTAAATCTGTAGAAACAAAGATATGATAATCAACTTCTGCTTATTTAATTCAAGTTAAGACAATGCATCATTACAAATCACTTTTTATATGTGGACAAGATGCTAAAGTGATATCTTACTACTTAGAGAGTCAATGGACCAGCAACAAGGGTAACTCTGGAGAACTTCTTCCAAATGTAGAGTCTCAGAATCACCCCTTTAGTGAGGTGCCATGCCATCTGTCAGCATGTTAAAGTTCGAATGACAGAGAACTACAGCGGATTTGCTAGTGAGATGGTATTGGCTATTCACTTCCAGTGGTATCGTTGGTATGAAGCTCAACGATTCTACAAGAATCTTAAGGTAACATGTCAGTGGTGATGTGTTGACAATAGAAAACTGCTACAGTTTTCTGCCAAACTCTTCTGAATAAGGAAGGTCTTCTCAGTAATCTCCTGGCTACAATACCCAGGAAACAAAAGCCTGCTACCTAACTCTTGGGGTCTAAGGCTTACGTTCTAGAACCTGGCCCTAACTTCTTCTACCACAATACCCTTTTCTTAGGCCTCCCTACTCTGCCTTTCACAGATGGCTGGATGAGACAGAATAGGACTGTCTCTCTACTCCTTTGGTGACTCTCTCCCTAGGCCAGGCTCCAGGGAGAAAGGAGCTGAGACTATGAATAACCCAGGCACTCATTGCTGCAGACCGAGTTTTTCTCTAGTGTGTCATCTCCTGCTATTTTTAGCTCATCCTTGTTCTCATATCCATCTGGACGAACAGACGAATGTAAGCATTGTGCTCACTGCCTTCTATTAGCATCTGGTATTTTCCTACCAGGTCTTTCCTAAGCCTTTCTTTGTTTTGAATCATGAGGAAGGCCTGGTGCTCATATAAAAGAGCAATGGCAGCAGACCCAGAATAAGAAAACTCTTCTGGTGTAATGCAGGTTTTCCACAGTTTTAATTCATTTTTAAGCCACACTATTGAACCCCTGCAGGTGGTATTCCTAGATGCGGTTTGTTTGTTGAACGAGACAGTCATTGGTCTTAAAGAATACTCACTGTAATAGGTGAGACTGGAACATATAGATAAGGATACAGGTTTAGACAAGTTGGGCTATGGAGAGAGCATGCGGCCACGAGAGAAACAGCAGAGCATGAATTGTGGCTCCGAGGACCTTCAGCTCTCCTTCAGACAGGAAGAACTCTCCATGTTGGTAGCATTTAAGCTCAAATATGTTTGAGGAGAGGGAGGAGTCTATTCAAATACCCAAGACAGGTGTTCCAAGCGTGTGGCGAGAGCATGCTAACGTGACAGAAAAATGTGTTGTGATAAATATTAGGAAGAGAGGAAAAGATGATACATGAATCAAAGAAAAATCTTCTGAGTAAGTTCAATGTCCTCTGTGATTCTGAAGAGGGAAAGGGGGAGATCTCACAAGAGGAGAAAAGAAAGAGGGAGAAAAAGAAGTCAGAGGTTATGGGAGTGGTAGGGATGGTCAGGGAAAATCCTCTGCCTGAACTCCAAGTATCACAGCCCAGTGCTTGGCTCAGGATCTGTTCTCTAGAAGTCAAAGAGCTAGAAAACAGTAGCAAGTAAGGCAGAGGCTGAGGCAACACTTAGGAACGAAACACCTGAAGAGACCTGAGTTAGGAATCTGGTTGAGCAAGATCTAAGTCGGAATGTAAAGCTCACTCTAAGAGCTACTTTAGAGCCTTCAGCCACAAGAGCATTCACAGTCTGCTATGATAGTCACACAGACACACGGACATATGAATGAATATATGAGTATATGTGTATATGGTGTGTGTTGGGATCATGGGGAGTGCCGGGGCAGAGGGAAAGAAAGAGGAGAAAGCCATTAAAAGCCTTGCTGAGAAAGGTATTTCTTGTAGACAAAAAGAATCAGGCCCCTCGCTCCCTACTGAGCCCATTTCTCCTGCCTTTACCCGAGCTGTCAGGCATGAATCTCTGTAGCATTCCGTAACTAATTGACAGTAATGGGAGCCATTGGAAACCTAAGAATACATGGCATTACCCAGCATGCACAGCAATGAAGGGGGGCTGCCTAGGGGCAGCTGTGGAGAAAATAAAGCCCAGCTGCCTTTTAAACTGGGTTTTTCTTCTTCTTTTTCTTCTTCTTTTTTAAAACTGAAGGTAGGATGTAAAAGGAGGGAGGAACAGATTTAGGTGAACTTCTATTTAAGCCTAAAAATTAAAAATTGTAAATCCTATATCTTATCCTGAGGGAATATCTTAGGATTCTAACCCACACGGAAGAAACAGATGGAATTTCAATTAACCTCAGGGCCCCCCTGTGAAATCTATATTGTACCCTCTGGATTTACAACATATTGTAATATATGACTGCAGGCTCTGGAGATTCCATCGCAAATCAACCCTCTTTATTCCAGGGATTCAGAAAAAAAAAAAAAAAAAAAAAAAACTACTACAAAAGCCCACTTCATAATCAAACGTGGCAAACTTTCTTCCACTTCATCCTTGGGGTAGACATCCAATCTTAATCCTAGAGCAGACCTGACTCACTGGGAAGCCTCACGTTTCTCCATTTATATCCCCTCTTCTATTAATGATGATGTTTACGGAATGAAGCTGCTTATGCCAGACAGGAAATTGAGAGAACCTACACCACGATCCACTTTAACTGGTGACTCACTCCACACTCACAGCGAATTATCATCCAAAGGCTTTTTGTACTTAAATATCCATGCCTTCAGAGAATGGAGCCATGGAGACTCATGAGTCAGTCCTACCTCAGCCATGAGGTCACGTGGAATTGTAAATGGTGGAGCCATCTTAAGAATTTCAAGTAATTTTCCAAAACAGAATTTTTCAAAAACAGTTATTTTTCAAAATAACAAAATTGTTTCTGAAGTACCCCTAAGCTCATAGCTTTGGCTTTCATTCCTATTTGTTATTATTGGCCCCAACCATCTGCATTCGTTCCTTGTTTCAAAAATAATATCATACAAATATTAAACATCTCAAATACAAAAACAAATAAATAATTTAGGCTTTTTAAATGCCAGAGAAATCATTTTATGCCCACTTTCCCCCCCCCCCCCAAAACACTAACATTTTCCTAAAATTGCATTTCAGTTTTTCTGCAAAGATGAGGTTTTCTCATACAGCATTTGGGACGTTTCTCGCCAATCTGTAACTCTTGTTACCTAGCATCTACTGCAAGGTTTGCCTCTGGAGGGTAACTCTTGGAAATCAGCTAAGCAAGATTCCTGTAGCAAAAAAAAAAAAAAAAAAAAAAAAAAAAAAAAAAAAAAAAAAAAAAAAAAGCAAAACAAACACATAGAATACTGATGAAAATGAGGTAGGTTTTCTGTCTAGCTCCAAGACAACCACTGAGGAACCGTAGACACTCTCTGTCATTGAGCTGGTTTTTACTAGACTGGTGAGCTGGCAGGAAGGCAGCCATCTTCCTTACCTGTTCCTGAAGCTCACTGGACTCTCCTCACCTTTACCTTCTACCTGTCACTGCTCATTTGAACCAGGAGGCCCAGGACCCGCTGAGTGCCTCTCTAGTGCATAGAGCCTGATACCAGGGAAGCAGTGAGGCCACAGGGAAGCCACAGACTCGGGAGACTCACTGGGTAGGCCTGGAGCTTCCACTCAAAGGCTGGATGAGAAGTTTTGATGAAACAAGTCTTCCTATTAGTCTTATCCCCCTTAAGCTAATTTTTAATCGGAAATGAATATGATGTTTTCAAGTTCTCTTGTTTTGTATATATTAATATCAGGCCATCAAACACCATCTTGAACTAGTTATTAAGTTTATTTCTTCATCTGAGCAAAACCACTGATTTGTTATTAAACCCAGACCAACATTCTTTCGACCCATGTCACTCCTACCTTAGACAGCGTTTACTCTGGAACAGCAAATATGTGGTTCCTGACGAATGACATACCAGCCTTACAAAGACCCTGGGTTTTCACTTCTTTTCCCTTGCCTATTTATGATCAATGAACAGTAGGCAGTCTCCCACAGTGCTATGCACTAGGTATTGCTCTCAGTGTTTTCTGTATGTGTGTTTCCAAATCATCACCCCGATCTGCAGGATTATCTTCCTCGACCAACAAGAGACTATTAATGTTGTAAGCAGCTCTGAGGACCCACTTGTTTCTCACCTATTAGTGGTTACTGCTAGGTGACAGATTTTTCTGGTGACCTGTTCATCCCCAGAACTGAAACTTATCTTCTGGAACACAGTCATTCTTTTTCCAGACAGCCCTATCAGTGCACTGTGTGCAAGCTCTTGCCTGAGACGTCCTGGTTTGGGTTGGCGACGTTAACTCCGGTCATCTGTTTTTCCTGCTTATTCTATTACACTCAGATCCCAGCGCCACCCGAACAAAAAGATGAAAAACTACAAGAGATCTTCCGAAGGCACCTGAGAAATGTCTTAACTGGAGAAAATGGGACAAATGCACTGGATAATTCAATTGCAAAGTTTTGCTGTTGTTGTTTTGTTTTGTTTTGTTTTGTTTTCCCATCTTTCCCCCAAGACTTCAAGCCATGATTGCTTTGATGCCTTTGTTGGGCCAAAGAAGCAGCTGCATGCATTAAACTGACAAGTTTTCTACTAGATCTTTCTTAGGAATTCGTTTACTCTTTGGTTTTATTTTCCCTGGAAGTCTTCTCTGTTGGCCTTTCCCACAGGTATCTATTCATTTCTTTGAATGTTCTTGGCATTCACACACAGACAGGGCCTTGCTGCCAAGCTCTTGTTTATTATCTTGACTGGGATTTGTTCTCTGTTCATTTACCTTATGGGTATATTAGCTTCGGAGCCAGGTTCCAAAAAAAAGGGCTATTGTGTTACTTTGCAGAATCTGCAGAACCTTGTTGGTAGAACAACATCTTTGAGCTGAGTTAGGAAGAATGTTGTATGTAAAATGACAAGTCTGTGGGTAGAGCTCAGTGGTAGGGTGCTTGTCTTGCATGTGTGAAATCCTGGGTTTGATCCCTAGCATTGGAAATAATAATAAATAAATCAATAAATAACATATTTCCCTTCTGCTGAGTACAAGACCAGGGAACTAAAATCAAAAATGGCAACACACAGCTAAAAATCCAGGACCTAAGAGGCCAAGACAGAAAGATTGCCAGAATTTCGGAGATGGTATGGATACTTGGTGAGGGCCAGCCTGGCCTACTGAGTGAGACTATGTCTCAAAAACAAACAAAAAGAACACTGAATTTGTTGGGGAAACTGAGACAGGAAAGGGGTAAAGTTAGTCAGGGCCAGGTAAGGCTCATAGAAAGACAATCCTAGGTGTGACAGAAGCTCAGACAGTAGCAGAGTTGAGAACCTGAGGCCCCCCTGTGTTAGAAGGACCATAAAAGACCTACTAGGATTTTGGAAGATGGTAGTTTCAGCTCAGAGTTCCCTCTGCACCAAAGCAGAGACGATTCCTGTAGCAACTGTAGAGATTCCTGTAGCCCAGGAAAAACATCTGCACTGAGAACAGCATGAAATTCCCTGGATGCCAAAGGGAAAGATGTTTCGAGAAAAACACCCACATGGCTACACCATTTGCCAAGAATGTTTGGGCCATTATGACAAAGCCAATCCCAGAACTTCAGATCATGTTTCAACAATTTTCTGCAGCCTGCATCTTACTGTTAACCCGAGTTTTGGGCCTTTGCTCTCATTGACTCTGACATCTTTAAGGAAGCCATTGCTTAAGGAAGATTAGGTTATGTCTTAGTCAGGGTTTCTATTCCTGCACACGCATCATGCCCAAGAAGCAAGTTAGGGAGGAAAGGGTTTATTCAACTTACACTTCTATATTTCTGTTCATCACCAAAGAAAATCAGGACTGGAACCCAAGCAGATCAGGAAGCAGAAGCTGATGCAGAGGCCATGGAGAGATGTCACTTACTGGCTTGCTTCCCCTGGCTTGCTCAGCTTGCTTTCTTATAGATCTCAGGTCTACCAGCCCAGGGATGGCACCACCCACAATGGACTGGGCCTTCCCCCTTGATCACTAGTTGAGAAAATGCCTTACAGCTGGATCTCATGGAGGCATTTTCTCAGCTGAGGCTCCTTTCTCTGTGATAACTCCACCTTGTGTCAAGTTGACACCAAACCAGCCAGTACAGGGTACTTTACAGCATCCATGTGAAACGGTGCTATGCTTCTGACAGGTATGGCTACAATGACAACCATTCAGCCCAGCAATGTTGCTTTTCATGTTGGATCTTTCCCTAGAAATTAGGAAACTACTTCATTTCTTCAAAAATCAAAAATACTCTCTTGTTTAGAAGCATTAAAAAATACACCATTTAAGTAAGATCTTTCCAACAAGTTCAAAGTCAGTAGTGTAGATACACTTCAGTTGGAAAGGAAAGACCAGTAATAAGAGGAACAAGTTAGAAGTAGCTGGGAGTTGAGGTAGAAGCTATAGAGTTCTTGCTTATATGACGCCCAGGGTTAGATTCTCAATGTTGAATAAATTAGGCGTGGTGGTGCATACATATAATACCAGAACTCTGGAAGAGAAGTCACAACAACAAGGTCATTCTCAGCTTTATAGTGAACATAAAATTCTGCCTCCAAAAAGTAGGCAGCACCAAAACGATGCTCCCAGTCTTGACTTGTTGGACTTTTCATCATGGTGCTAAGGACTGAACCCAGGGTCTCACATGTGTTAGACAAGCATTATATCACCAAGAAAGCCAAACCCACTAGAGACCGCGGAATTTATACTTTCCAGATACATCTTGCAGAGAGCTGTCACTTTCCAGAGGCATCTTAATGTGGTTTCAGCTCAGTCTACCCCAACAGCATGCTCAGAATGACTTCAACAACAACCGTTTATTTCTTATGGATTTAGAGGTTGGGAAGATCAAGGTCAACGTGTTATCAAGTGTTTGGGTCTGAGCTGCTTCCGGACTGTAAATATCTGTCTTCTGGTTATACCTTCCATGAACAGAAGAGATGGTTAGTTTTCATGGCACAAGCTCATTACGGTAGACCAGCCTCATGCCCTGATCCCCCCTCATACAGTCCAGTTGGGTGTTAGGACTCATCCACTGAATTTAGGGGAAGGAACACCAACTGATAGTCCATACAATTAGAAATCTAGGAAGTACCCTTAGAGCCCACCGTTAATATCTTGACACCCATGTTTTGAAACACAGCTCAGCCTTGGGGAGCTAGCCACCAACTTCTTTATTTCCTTTGAGAAGGAAGGTTTTTAGAAATAAGAGCCATCCATTTTATGTTTCTTGTACTAGCTCCATCTCTGTTAATTTCATGCTCTTAATCTCTGTAAACACAGAACATTTGTGTGTGTGTGTGTGTTTCTTATCTATGACTATGGGGTTTTCTACTAGCAAAGCACAAGGGTGGATTTCCCTCTCAGCTTGCTATGGCCTTATGATTCTGCTCAAAGTCCAGTACTCAGTACCCCAACACCCAGTACTTCAATACTCAGTACTCCAGGACCTAGTACTTCATTACATAGTACCATGGTATACAGATACTCTCACAGATTGATTGCTCCTGGGTTTTATTATTATTATTATTATTATTATTATTATTATTATTATTATTATTATCTTTAATGAACACAAACAGCAATGGCAAAGCTTGAAGTTTCCTTTCTCTTCTGCAGTTCCACAGATATCTTTCACAAGTGAAGTAGGCTCTGGATTTTCATGTTATCTAACCTTACTTCAAGTAGGCAGCACCTCAGCTCTGCTGAGATGGGTAGAGGATTCCAAGCCACCGAGTCGCCTCTTCCACAGGCTAGCCCTCTGTCACTGCTGCGTCAGCGCCTACTGGGAATTTTCTCAGCACGCACTTCCTTATTGAACCTTCCTCTGAAGAGACTCCAATTTTTACAGTCCTCAGAGAATTGCCTCTTCATGTGCCTGCTCAGGGATCTCTTCTTGGAAGAGCTTGTTGGGGAATTAGAGCTCATGCCAGATATCAACAAAGAGGCCTTTTCCAGAGCCAGGCCTGAGCAACTGCCTCCTGCTTTGTTGAGCTTTCTGTGAAATGTGGCTAACGGCACTTAGTATGTGATTTCCCACTAACCTGCTTATCAGACTTTAGAGGAACAGAGTCAACATTGTACCCACCAAGGCTATAGAAGGAAGAACCAAGGCAGGGAAATGAGTCCCAGGAACTAGGAGTAACATCTTGGAGGTGGGAGAGGAAAAGATGCATTATGGGTAAATAATGAAAGAGCATTATGGGTAAATGAGCGAGCCCGTTCTAAATACCAGGACCCCTGAGAAGAGTGAAGCAAAGAAGGCAGCATGTTCTCCAAATCTAGCTTGCGATGACAGACCTCTCCCCATGCATCTCCCAAACAGCAATATTGGGTCTGGGATAGGAGACAGCCACAAACTAATCACTTTATTCCCAGCACACTCTGGAGTCAGAACTGCCAAATGTTTTCAAAGTAGAATAAGGAAGGAAGCCGTCACCGTTGTGATTTTTAGTGAGTGTAATTGAAGGGGGTTCATAAGCATCACCTCCAGTTTAACAGTACCTCTGTCTTAAACAGCCATGGAAGGAAAAAGAAAACGACATGTCAGGGACACAAAGGCAGTAACGTTCAGATCCCTGGTTTCAAAGCCTGCTCTTCTGTTCTCTAGGTGGTTTGAATTGGTCTCATCTTCCATCCCTGCTTAACACCCCCCCCCCCCCCAACACACCCTTATTAAGAAAACACTCCACCTCTGGCTAAAAGCACCTTGAGATTTTATAATTAGATGTTTATCCTTGATACAGACACTTGATTTCCTGTGGAAAAATTCTGCAGTAAGGGGTTAGCCATTAAGATGTTTATCGTTGATGTGATCCTTGCTAAGAATACATAATAGAACTTGCTACAAGGAAATTCTGAGGATGCCCAGTTAGAGTGGAGAGCAGTCAAGAGAAGGAGCCACTAAACCAAGGGACAAAGTGAAAGACCAGTGCAGAGCCGGGAGGCAGACACTGAAGACGCCTTTGCTCACCTCACATTTTTTCCCTAGGGGCAATTTCGACCAGGGAGACCCCTTGCTCTATCCCAAACGTTCAGCGAGGAAAAAGGGGAAAGGAAAGAGAACGCTAACCACTGTGAGGCCAGGCTGTGGGGCCGGGCGGGGGTCGGGAGGGATAGAAACAAAGTTACAAGTAACTGTTTAAATAAGAAACTGCTAAGTGGAGACTAGACTCTGGTCCGGAGAAGCCCTGAGAAGGCTGACTGCTGAGCAAGGGCCTCTCTCTCTCTTTTTCACTTCTCCTTTTCATTTTAATTTTCTTTTATTTAATTTCGCTGCAGCACGTATAATCAATTACAGACTGAATCGGGGATAAAGGGAGGGGAAGCACTTTAATTCATAAATCAATTTTATACGGTCATCAGTCAGGTTGCGAATGCAAATACCTCTGTCGTTTTAGGTTATTCAGAATTAATTGACTCCCACCGGGCTGGGCTGCAGATGAAGAGGGGCTTTCTCACAGTCTCCTTGGGCTCAGCATGGGAGCCCAGGACTTCTCCTGCCCCCTCTTTGGCCCTCTGACCAAGCCCTTCTTCGCCTTTGCTCCTGGGCTCCAACTTATGGAGCCGACGGGTCGCGCGCTGGGGCGGGGGTGGGGGAACATCAAGCAAGAAGGGGAGTGGATAAGAGTCCAGAAAGACGGTTTGAAGAAGAACGAGGAGAGCCCGAAAGATGAAAGGCCTGACAAACTTCAACTCAGGCCCTGCAGAGACACCTTTATACTATTAGAAATGCCTAACTTTCAAGGATCGGCTTTTTAATTCCCTCGAAGCTTCTTAAAGGAAAAAAGAAAAATGAAAGCAAAGACAAAAGCCAGAGGCTTTTTCTGGAAGGAAAACAGAGCCGACAGAAATCACTAGGAATCCACCACGCTGCAGGGGTTGGTGAAGTTACAAGGTTCTAGCAGCCAGGGAGCAGCCTGGGACAGGACAGCTACCCCGCCTGGAAGAGTCCAGGGGGGGTGAAGGGAACTCTCTGGTCTGGGGTTTCTTAGGCCAACGGCCAAAAGAGATGGCCGGGCAGTGACCGTTTACTCAAGGTGGAGGGAGTGTGAAGCTAGACCACTGGGCCTGGGCTGAACTCGCTGGCTAACACTTGTCCTCTAAGTCTTCGGGTTGTCCACCCACAGCTCGCTCTAATCAGTAAAGGACACACGCCCACATATTTGAAGTGTCCTTACCTTTACGTTTCCTTTTTTTTTTTTAACCCTTAGCTAAATACACTCTTTACCGAGTTGCTCCCCAGAGCCTTCAGCATCATCACAATGGTTTTCCGCACCACCCAGCCACAGGAAAAGCACCCTGGGAGCTGGTTTTGATTGCCTCTGCTTTTGCATGCTGATGTCCTGGTTCTTAAGTGGTCTCTGAAAGAACTTAGGAAATTGGTACTTAGGACTAGAGTACAAACCAGTCTGACGTTGAACTAGTAGAGGGACCATTGGACTCTGGTGGGCCACTTCTCAAAGATCAGCCTCACCCTGAAAAGCCCCATTCTCTCCCCCACAGCCAGGAGAGCTTCCTACAGCTTAAAACATTGAATTAATGTCAGAAACAAAACATCGGTTCGAGAAAGGGGGCGGGGGAGTTTAAGAACATTTTTAAGTCTGAGATTCACTGGATTCCACAAGTCAACTCTTTTTAAACTTTGTGGAGGGAAACAAAAATAAAACAAAGAAACAACAGCAATAATAATAATCCTAACCAAACTATCTTATGCAAACTTCCAGTGAGTGTAGAAACCCTTGCAGAGAGAAACCACCTGGTCAATAAGCTATTATTTCAAATCAAACTGTAGCCAGGCAGTGGAGACTCACGCCTTTAATCCTAGATAGAATTCAGGAGGCAGAGGCAGGAGAATTTCTGAGGTTGAGACCAGCCTGGTCTACAGATTGAATTCCAGAACAGCCTGGGCTATGCAGAGAGACAAACAAACAGAAAGAAAAAAAAGAAAGAGTGTGTGTGTGTGGGGGGGGGGGGGCAGATGTTCCCGTCAACTCAAACACAGGGCTGTAAGCTTTATCAGATACCTAAGAGCCAGCCTCAAAGTTCTTATGTATGATAAGCCTCTGATCTGAGACAGGGCTGCTTATACGCAGATGAGTTTGTTTACTTGTGAAGTCCCAGAGGAAGTCTTGGGCCTGTACCTTCAGCTTCCCATTTGTCACCACCTACCACTGCGAGCAATAGAACTGCCTTTCGTGAAACATTTTCGTCTTCGGGTGTCTTTCCCAAGTCAGAGTAGACTTTCTGTGCAAAGGCCTGCAAGTCTTGGTGGATATGAAATACCCGAATCCTCTTCATGGATTTAGCCAGCAGCCAAGAGAAATTTGGGAGAGGTTGGTGCAGAAGGAAAGTACACCAGGTTCACTAAGTCCCAGGATTCCAAAGTAGATAATCTGAGACATGTGTTGGCCGGGGACACAGAGTGGAGGGCCTTAGCAGTTAACACAGGCGTGGCAGGGTCATTAAAACCCAAGCTTTGGAGCCAGCGCTATCCAGTTCCATCATTTAGATTCCACAAGATACATAAGCTCTGTGCCTCATGATTTCCCCCCCTGGGAATGAGACTATCAGCAACATGGATGCTGTGAAGATCCATTGACTTAAACCATCCAACAAGCTTGGCGGGAACCAAGTCAAATAAATGGCAGGAACTTCTGATCCTATTTAAACATGAGACTCCAGCCAACTGCATCGCACTCTCTGTCAGCCAAGCTCCAAACCTAGGCTTTGTGTACACAGACTCGTCAGGGAAAGCATAGAGAAGAACAGACCAAGCTGTGTTGCTTTGAGTTGCCAGCAGGGAATCTGACATTTCCTTTCTCTTGCAACAAGGATTTCTAAGGGACAGAGAAAAGAGAGACCACCTGGAGTTGCTTGGGGCTGGTGGGATACTTCAGAGGTTGGAGCATGTACTGCTCTTCCAGAGGACCCATGTTCTGTTCCCGGTATGCACACCAGGAGGCGTGTGGATCTGATACAGTCTTCTTTACTCTATGGGCACCTAAACATTCCTGGCATCCATGCACACAGACACACATACACATAAATAAAAACAAAAAGTTTAAAAGGCTGAAAATCATATGTGTAAAAGTAATTTAAAGATAGCCTGAAGGTATAGTTACTGCCCTGTTTTGCTTTTATGGATTCAATACCAACATGGAAGGAAGGAAGGAAGGAAAGCAGAAAGGGAGGGAGGGAGGGAGGGAGGGAGGGAGGGAGGGAGGAAAGAAGGGAAAAATGTGAAGTAAAACCATCACTGATATCGTATGACAAAAAAACAGATTGAAAAGAAAAAAGTCCAATAAACTGAACTTGGGCATGATGTGGCACAGGAGCCTTCAGAAATGAAGACCCAACACTTGTGGCAAACCATCTGAGTGTTTGTATTTAGTGTGAGATGTGCAGGAATGTGCCTGGATTATGATCTAATGGTTAAAACTGGGTGACAGCCAGGCTTGTTTGCTCAGGTTCTTCTGGTGGCATCCGGTTTCTATTTCTCTTCTCCAGCCACAGAGCAGGTACTTCTCCCATCTAAGTCCTCTGGATACTTTCAGGGGGAGGATTGAGAGAAGCAATCTATTGAACTCTGCAGCACTGACACCTTCAACAAACCTCCCGGGTGCTAAGCACTCACCAGACACTGAAGAGGGAAAAGTGGGGAGAGGGAGAGAGAAAGACAGAAGGAGAGATAGACAGAGACAGAGAGACAAGACAAAGACAGAGACCCCAGCCTCAAATGACATGTAAGAAGTAAGTGTGATTCCCCCCCCCCAACTCTTCCCTCAAATTTGAGATTTAGGGTTCTGCAAATCGTTGGAGTATAACTATTAACTTTCTCTCCTTTACACACATATATGTAGAATGTACACACACACACAAACACACACACACATACACACACATACCCACACACACACACATACACACACACACACACTCACACACACACATACACAAACATTCACACACACACTCTCTCACACACACATACACACACACTCACACACACACATACACACACACACTCATACTCACACACATACCCACATACACACAAACCCACAAATACACACACACACTCACACACATTCACACATACATACACACACTCACACACACATACATATACACACACACACTCACACACACACACACACACACACACACACACACACATACACACTGGCAAGCACATCCTGGTCCAGCCAGTTGGTGAAGCCTAGGCCTAATTGCTGCCTACCTTGCTGGTACTTCAGTTTTGATCACACAGGTATTAGAAGTTAATTAAAGAAACAAATCCTTGCAATTTCTGGAGTCTTAGCCAATTCCACCCTAGCCTCCTTTTAGTCAAGAAATCTGACTTAGATCCCATTTCCTGCAAAATACACAAGGATGCAGGAGCTGGGAGGGAGGTGAGATTGGACAAAAGCACATTGTATTGTGTCTCATCTCACAGGACACAGAAAACCCTTTTGTTCTGCCTATCAAAGCCCCAGTCCCACTTGGACCCACCCACCCTGGGCCTGGCCCTCCTTTCTCCGTCTGAGTCTCCACAGGGGAAAGAAGTTCTAGCATCTTTGCTGTGGCCATGGCTTAGTTCACATGGCTCCCTCCTGTCCACCCCAATGGTCCTTTCCCCTAGTTGGACAGTCACATTCCGTCTAAACACCATCTCATTCCTGCTAGAGCAGGAGATTCTAGAGGGGGCCATCTGTCACCCTGTCATGTGTCCGGAGACGTGCCCACTTGCTCCCTGCGATGAGCTCTAGTCTTCTCAGACCTCTGCTACTATTTTATCCCAGTTTCAGTTCCAAACAACCGAAAGAATTTTGCAAAAGAACTACCACTGGCTCATCAGGTAAAAAATATGAATATTCGAGAAAAAGGAAAAAATTCCCAGAACCCTCGTAAGTATTACTTTTGCAAACATCACCCTGTTATTCTTTAGTTCTGTATTTAGTCATTTCCCTCAGCCTCTTCTCTCAACCCAGCCCCCACCCCCACACACTCCAAAGAATAGGCCACGTGTCTACATTCCTGAACAAAGTTAATTTCTCTGTCTTTTTATAAAGTATGAAACATAAACCTGGCTACAGCTGGAGGCTGCTGGGATGTGGGGCCCTGTGTTAATGCATGGCCCTTTTCATGAAATCTGGGGGCAGTTAATGGAGATGGGGGTAGAGAAAAAAGAGGAGGAGGCGTGAACCTTTACACCCCAAGCGGGCTTCAGAAGAATTTACAGCCCTCCTTTCTGGAGACTGTTAAGATTTTATTGCCTGGGACCAGCAATTACAATGCTCCATAGAGATCTGCGCTGAGGCAGGCCAGGGATCCTCATTTGCTAAATCTGGAAAAAAGCCAGCCAGGCTGCAGGCTGACTCTGGGTATAGAAACAACACTAGCTAAAGAGGGAGCTGGATGGAGCAGAAAGAGGGGCACGCACACACGATGCAAAGTAAAGCCTTATAAAGTTACCAAACAGGGTTGGCTTGGGGTGACTTACCATCATTGATTGATTACCTTATGGCATTCGGCAAGTGATTTAGTCACTCCAAGGCTCGAATTGGCAATTTGTAATTTGGAGATCATGATAGCATTCTCCTTGTTGGATGTCTGTGAAAAACAATGTTGCGCGGTGTGTGGTTCTCAATAAAAGCCTAAAAGATGCAAGTTTATTCAAATATATGAAAAGAATGGCAGAAAGAGGGTGTGAAATTCAGCGCATGCGCACAGGAGGACCGTTTTCCTTCTTGACCCTGAAAGGTACCTTCTCTATCTTATCCCAATCTAGTTGTCCTTAGCATGAGGAATAAGGAGAGAAAAAGAAAGAAAAAGAAGAGGTGGTGGTAGTGGTGGTGTGTGTGTGAGAGAGAGAGGGAGGGGGAGTGGGGAGGGAGGAAGGGAGGGACGGGAGGGGGGGAGACAGAGAGACAGAGAGAGAGAGAGAGAGAGAGAGAGAGAGAGAGAGAGAGAAAACCTGAGGATCCGCGTGGAGAAATAATTGGAAAAGGCCAAAGAAAATTATGTGAGGAAAATGGGTAAGGAAATAAAAACGGCAGGATAATAATAAAAACTGCGAGTGTAGTTAGGCACAGACTAAGCAGGAAGTATGGGAGAGGAGCATGGGAGTTAAAAAAAAAAAAAAAAGACCAGGGTTTAGTTTGCTGGCAAACACCTCCTTTAGGGAGGTAACGACTCCTAAAAAAAAAAAGTTCCCAAAGCACATACAACCACACTGTATCCTTTCTGTCAACCCCAATCCTCCTTCCTCTCACTGGGCCATTCATAAATAGCCCGCCCCTGCATCCTTCCCTGTCACACCTGCAGACTTTATGTAACCCTTCAGGTGATCCTCAACACACTTGGTGCTGTACACGCTGCGTCGAAAGCGGAGGGGTAAATTATTCCAAGCCTGCAGCCTTGGCAAGTGAGCAATAAATGTTTGCTGAATGAATAGATGAATAATGAGGTCTCTTCGAAGCAAGCCTACGTCCAAGCCAACTAGACTGCTAATGAGTATAGCGTTCCTTCTGGGGGAGTGAAGCGTTCTAGAGTTAGACAGTAATGGTGTCTGAGCTTTGTGAACGTACTGGAATTTATTGACTAGTACACTGTAAAATGACGGGGTTTTATAAGTTATATTTCAAAAGAAAAAAACAACAACAACAAATGTGAAGGCACAAAGTGCAGCCATGGAGAAACACTTTTCCTCAGCACCTCTGTTTGTATTCTAGACTTGACCTTAACTCCTCTTACTGCCTTCTGAGGTTGTTCTTCAAATTCTTCTTGGATTTTCAAGTGCTCCAAAAATCTTAGAGAAGGTATGGATGGTTAGGTCACCTGGAAATGAGGTGTCTTTGTAAGAGTGACTCAGATCTTTTTGAGCATTTCTCTAAGGACTCTCTAAACTTTTCAACCTGCAAAGCGCTCAGTAGAAGTTCTTTTGAAAGATATGACCCCAGCTACCTGAAGCTTGGGATCAAGGAAACACTGGGACATTGACTAGCTTTTGTTCATGTCTGCTAGCCTTGGCTTACCTTTGTGGGACACTTCCTCTTCCCTAAAAGCCCAGGGCCTCTAAAGGGCCATGAATGATAATGGACAAAACTTAGCAATGTGTTCATTCTTCTTCTCCGCTAACTGCTCTTCTCTGTCTGAACCTGCTCCTCCACACAGACCTGCTAGCACAGACAATGTCCCAGGATAATAAATGATTGTTTTCTACAGATATTTCCATTTTGTGAGATGCATGATTAACTTATACGTGGCACAATTTCCACAGAATTTTGTAACAAGTTTATACAGTCCTAAACTGTGAGCAGCACTTATGACCTCAGAAACAGGCTGCTAAGACAAACGGGGCTTGGAGCTGAAGAAATAATGGCCGCTGGGTAAGAGCAAGTCCTACACTCACAGAGGACTCAAGTTTGGTTCCCAGCACCCATGTCAAGCATCTCATAACCACCTGTAACACCAACTACAGCAGATCTGACATCTTCTGATCTCCACAGACACTTACACCCTGTACACATATACACACAAGCACACACGCATGCACACACACATCATTTTAAAACTAAAAAAAAAAAACAATGCAAACAAGATCTCAGGTTGGAGGTGGGGAGTGACATCTGCTCTATTCTTACAAAACAAAGAAGTGCGTTTATAGACCATGTCTGCATCTCCTGAGATTTTACCCAGTGCCCTCTCCATGACAAACTGGGACAAACAGACTGTTCTTTCTGTTTTCTCGTCCTTTCCCAGGAGCCAATTGGAGAAGAATCGAACTGTGAAAAGGGATAATGCTACTTAGCCAGATCCCATCTTGACCCCTAAGACATATTAAGGCTTCAAAAGCTGCTGTTATCTGAGGGCTTTCTTTTAGGTCAGGACAGAGAGTTGGCAGCTACTGAAATGACCACCAGCTGTGACAGCTCAGTGAGAATGGCAGCAGCCTACAAGGTGAGGATAGATCTAGTTCTTGGGCCCTGAGCTTTACCAGCCTAAGACCCTCAACCAATGGGGGTAGGCTAGACACAGTCTTACGTAGGCCAGGCTGACCTCAAGCTCATTAAGGAGCTGAAGAAGACCTTGAACTTATGATGCTTTTGCCTCCACCTCCAGAGCTCTGGGAGTCTGTGTACACCACCATGCCTTCTTTATTACGTTCTGGTAATCAACCCCAGGGCTCCAAGCACGTTGGGCAAGCAATCCACCAACTCAGCTGCATCCATGACCTGGTGTTCAAATTTTTCCACAAAAATGCTAATCAAATGGGTCTCTGGTATCAGAACTGCAACAGAAGGTGGCCTTCTTGTATTGGTAGTGTTCAACAACCTGAACAGAGAGCAAACTTAAGCTTGTGGACAGTGGATCATGATGGTTGGAATACTGAGGTTTTCCCTTCAAGTCCAACCCAATGCATCATCTTATAAAACAAACAAGCCAGAAGAGTAGAAGCATCTTCTAAGCTTGACTTCCTGCTGAGGAAGGTATCTGGGTTATGTTGCCTAAATCTCATCAGAAACCACCTAGGGCAATGTTATTACATGCCTTCTACTCTTTAATGCTCAGTCGCTCAAAGGTAAGAAGCCTTTGTCATCATCGGTTCATGAGAAACTCTTTGAATTGTTTGTGTATTCTCTCACATCAGCAAACGCTATTTCAGACATATACCATGGGTAATTAATATACTTTGTCTGTATTTAAATATATTCATGTGGTTTTATTACTCTGTGTATAGTCATAGTTATGTAAATGGACTCTGAGAAAACATTTTAATTTCTGAGATCACATATCATCAGTGGTCTGCCACGGTTGAATCAACAGAGTTGCCTTTTTGTTTGATAGGTCATAAAATCATTATGTTTGGTACTGTCAAGAGTATTTCGATCTGATGAGCGCTGGTGTGCTCTGCAACCTATTTTTTGCTTGTTTCTCCTGAAGGACAAGTTTAAGACCATCAGTTTTGCTATATATTCATTTAATTCTTTGTTCCCAGTAACTGTTCCAAGGTGAGCCTTTATCAAACTATCTACTTCCAAAGATGACCAAGATGGACTCTGTGCCCAGGCACCACAAACCATGCTGGAAGGAGAATCCCTGTGCTATAGAACATTGTAAGCATCTCGTGTTAAAGATGTCTCGGAGAAGAGTTGGTGAGTCATAAGCTTTATAATAGTACTTTAACTAAGTAGGCCTAGATGGCTCTTCTGGATACTTACACTACCTGTGTTCCCACCAGCAGCAGTTCCTAGACATCCCCAACTCTGCCAACATTTAGGATTATCCAACTTCCTCATTTTCCATATAACAAAACAGTAGCTGCCACCTTGGCTCTATTCCTGTCCGAGGGGTGCTCTGGGGAGAGATGTCACTGCACCAAAGCCAAGTCAACATGGAAGTAGCCCAGCTCAAGCAAGAACCTGAAGATCTGTTCCTGAGGGAGGAGGCTGAAGTGGGAAGCAGAGAGCTGCTCTA
This sequence comes from Micromys minutus, assembly GCF_963924665.1. NCBI lineage: Eukaryota > Metazoa > Chordata > Mammalia > Rodentia > Muridae > Micromys > Micromys minutus. Next base: position 49,245,418 of record NC_137976.1, read on the forward strand.
GAGGAGACGCTCACACTCTCCTTGTCATTCTCTCTGCCGGTTGCCCGGTTGCCCGATGCCGGTTCCTCGCTCCCTTGGCTTACAGCCTTCTGTCAGGACTGGCAGTGTGCGCTCTGTGCTCATGTCTACTGACCTCGTGGGGATTCACTCACTCAGGAGAGTCTCCAGGTTCCCATACACACAAACATCAGCCTCTTTCTCTGCAACCTTCTTGTCAGATTTTCAAACCTCGGAGACCTGGGGAGGATGTATTTTTGGCCGAGTCTCAGCTTTGTTTTATCATGAAAAAAAAAAAGGTGAAGACACCAGCGTGTCAGATGCTGGGTTCAGGGTTGTGGAGCTGATGTCTCTCAGGCCACTGTTCCCTGGGCTTATACAGTTCTATTTTGAGCACCCAGTATACCTCTGTCTATGTCAGTATTGAGTCAGAAGAGTTTTTGCTGAGGGACACTCAGGCAGATATCTGTACAACTCCCTCATCTCAATATTATAAGCAAAGGATACTATACTCTCTTGGCCTGCTCAAGGTGTCCTAGTCGGGCTCCTTCCCAGCACCGGGATTCACTCTTCTCCCTCAACAGCCAAGCTGGGAGATTTATTTTTCTCCTCTATAAGTCAACTTTGATTACTGGGAATTACTGCATAGCTAGCCCGTATCAACCCTGCTGGGAGCTACATGGAAGATTTACTATATTATCCTGAATGGAAAACTACAGTAACAGTACGCGTGGAATATTTGTCCACCTGAGGTGCAAGGCAGTGGCTCACTGCTCTAACACGCACAGTCACTGTTATTTTTGGTTACCTTGCAAGGTAACTTCTAGAATGCATGAGGCCCTGCACCGTTCGTCTGGTAGGTGAGTGAACTGGTCTGAGACTTAGCTGATTCTCTTTCAAGCTTTCCAATAACAACTTCCCATAGAAGAAAAGACAGGATCCTCGGGAGTCTTAAGTTTATTGATAACACTAATGAAATAAATGGGCACCATAGCCAGCCTCAGATCAGTACAGTCTAAGTACGTCATCAAAAGTGTCTGGAGCAGAAGAAAAAGGTGATGTTTGAAGATCACTTTACGTTTGGAAATTGCAAAGATTATGAAGTCAATAAATAAAAAGTCACTTGCACATGAGAAGAAAGAAACCCAAACCCATTTGGTCTCATCAACTTCTCAGTCTCTTACCATTGTCAATACTGGCTCATAGTATTGTTTAGGGGACTGAGAAGCTGCACTGCAGCCCCTGGCAAAAGGTAAGTAAAGAGAAAACTGCAATGGTTTGGATTTGGAATTATCCATGCAAATATATTTGATGTATGCATGTGTGTATGTGTGTTCAGGTACATGTGTGTAGGCTGGTGCTAGTACACATATAAATGTATATGCACACTCATGTAGATGCCAGAGGACAACGTCAGGTGTTTCTCTTTAGGCACCTGCTGCTCCTCTATTTTAAAAATGTTTCTCCTGGCTGGAGAGATACCTCTGAATTTAAGAGCACCTGGTGCTCTTGCAGACTGGATTTCCAGTATCCACATGGTGGATTACGACATTCCAAAACTCCAGTTTCACGGCATGGGCACCATTTCCTGACCTCCATGGGCATCAGACATGCACACAGTGTACTTACTTATATGTAGGCAAAACATCCAGACACATAAATAAATCTTAAAAACAATTACATAGAGATAGGGCTTCTCACTGGCCCAGGGCTTGCCAAGTAGGCTAAGCTCACCAGCCTACTAGCCATAGGAATCCACCTGTCTCTGCTTCCCCATAGCTGGCATTATAATCATACAATGTTGTATTCAACTTATCTTTCTTCTTTTAATGGGAATCCGAGGAGTAAACAGAAGTCCTTCCACTTGCAAGGCAAACACTAGGCTGACAGAGCTATTGCTCCAGCCCTTGTATTTTGTTTTTGTTTTGTTTTATGATATTAGGAGATTGAATGTGGGGCCTTGTGGGAGGCAGGCAAGTGTTCTACCACTGAACTACCCCCACAGAGCCATAGCCTGTATATTTGAACATGGGGTATCCTGTTTGGTGGTAACACTTGGAGAGGTTGTGGGACCTTTGGACAAGGGACTGAGCTGGAAGATTTAGGGCTATAAGGTTTAAGAGTTACAGGATAGCTCCCCATGCTTTCTGTTTCGCATCCTCAGTGATGTAAGAAAGCTGCGCCACATGTTCCAGTAACTGGCCACCAAGGTAGTCCCAGGTGCCACCCCCTTGTCATCATGAACTCTACCCCTTAAGGCATGAGCCCAAACAAGTGAGTCCTCTCTAAAGCTGTTTATGTGAGGTATTTTGCCCAAACTACAGTAGAAGTCACAAATACAAAATGTGTCTATGACTTGGAGGGAATGATATGGAATGAAGCAAGGCCTAGCTAGGAAAGGGAGATGGGAGGATGGGGAAATTTAGGACGGTGGAGGGGTGGACACTAAAGCAAAGTCCTATTCGGGAGTGATGAGGAGCAAGGACAACAGAGTCAGATCAGGAGAGGCAAGAAACAAGGACCCCAGGGTCAGAGGATGAGGAACTAGGTGAAGGGGGATCCAGGGAAGGATGGAGGCTCTAAATAAATGGGGTACATTACAGCTAAGGGGCGAACAGAGGTTCAGGCAGGGTAGGGCCTGGCTGCTGTGTTTGTAAGGAGTCAGTCAACATGTCTCACAGCAGCAAGTGAGTTTTTCCTGCAAGAAGTACCCACCTCTTATTCTCTTGTGTGCATCTGTTCTCCAAGATTTGTACTCTGAATTGAATGTAAAGTTCATATTACACCAAAGTGCCCATGGAGAAGGTAAAAAACACGTGTAAATGGTTTTATTTGGTGTATGCCTTCTCTCTGGGGCAAGTACGGGGTTACTGCCATCGTCACCTTAAAGTCTTGCTCTATGAGGCACGCACTACTTCCCCCTGTGTGGATGAGGAATCTGAGGCTCAGAGACTAGCAATGGTCAGGGCCATAAAGCAAGTATGTGTCCGAGCTGGGACTCATCTCCAAGGAACTGTGCTCCTAACCACTGTAATCGATTTCCTTCCCATTGGTAACCAAGAAATGGCAGCCATGGCTTCATATGAAAACTCCTACGCTCTTGGACACAGAGTGGGAAGCAGCGGCCGTGGAGCATTGTGGGAAGGATAGTAGAGCAGCATCACCACTACCCTATATAACCACATCCCAGTTCCAGGTCCCAAGACCCTAGGCAGGAACCCACTATCCTGAGGACTATGAACATTTGCATTCATTCTGCCTAATTTTTCTTTATAGTTATATCATGCATACCAATCAATTGTAATGGGAAATTTTTAATGTTTTTTTGGGGGGGGAGGCAGAGCACAGAGGAAACCCCAGTGTGAAAGTTCTATTGTGAGCTCGAATGTTTTCTTAAATAGTCTGGACCTTGTGAGGATGTAATTTCAATCCCTGCATAGGGGAGCCTCTTCTTACATTCATCTGCAGAGCAATAAATAGCACTCTAGAAACCCTCAGAAAATTCTATAAGCCTCTCTTGGAAGGCTGTTTAGTTAACACAAAAGTAGCTATATTGTATCTAACTACTTACTGATATACTAAAATGAAGAGACAGAGCATTGTGCGGGTAAACTTGTTTATGGGTATGAATTGCAAAGTATCAAGGACAATCCAAAGAAGCTCACTGAGTGCAAGACACACACACACACACACACACACACACACACACACACACACACACCTTTCCAAACAATACAACCAAATAGATAAAGAACCAGAGTCAACTTACCAACTGGTGAACAGTTAATAAGAGGAAATCCCCAAATTTGGAATTTGGTGAGTGGGTGGGGAAGGGAGAGAGAGTAAGGCCTTGTGAGTGAAATAATTCATTCATTCATTCATTCATTCATTCATTCATTTTTCAAGGTTCCAGATCAGAGCGCTTACTAATGATGGCTCAGACTTGCTCCAATTAGGCACTGTTCCCCAACCCATAAAAAAACTCCCTGCCCCTGTTTAAGGGGTTCCAGACCTGCACAACTTAGCAACATATCTAATCTTGCAGCCCGGAGTATTGAGTCAGGACTTGAGAGAGAGAAAGGGTACAGGTAATATCACTGTAAGCTCCACAGTTAAAAAGAAGTTCATTAACAACTCAAAAGCCAGTGGTAAGAAAAAGTCTCATTAATTGGACCCTCTTTACCTCCTCACTCTCCCCTGCACCCACAGTTCTCCTCCCTCCACAGAATGGACCAAGACAAAACAGTTGAAAGAAAGGGATTAGCCACCCTTTTCTTCAAAGCCAAGTAATTTTTGGTTAATTGGAGAAGAACTGAAGCAACCCCCCCGGGGGGTTACTTTCAGGAAGGGCTTATTTAGAATCGGATCCAAAACCCATACTGAGAGAAATGTGAACTTGAACTTGTAACTGGGCCTTGTAACCTCTCCATGGTACTTCCAATATTTGTGGAACAAGACCGAAGTGTAACGTTTCCTATTAAAATATTAGCAGGTAGCCACGGTGTTCCTGGGCTCTCTATGCAATGATTGGTAATCTGCAGCCTAAGGAAGTGGATGCTCTTTTGAAAGAAATAGAATCATACAGCAAAAGAACTGGAAAACTGGAATTATTAAAATTTGGGCCTATGTAAGCAACCAGTAGCAGTTCCTCTGCCAACATCTGTACGTGCCTATTTTATAGGCTTTTATTCCCAAAAGTAAAATGCTAAAAACAATATTTTGATACATTTCTTTTGCTTAAATCTTTTTTTAGAATAGATCTTATAATAGTAAAATGTTTGGATTTAATAGTTGAGATGCTCTTAAGTCTCTGTGCATTATTAAATAGCATTTCAAAGTGCATTGCTAATTTAAATGTGGCTAAAGTCAACCTAAGCCTGAGACATTTTTCCATCTTTTTCTTCATTTATTTTTAACACTCTTTATTATTAGTGCTTTATTACTGTTGCTTCTGGCTGTTTTCTGTTAATCATGTAAGACTCAAGGTCAAAGTTCCCCAAGAATTCCATTTTGAGAAACATGGTAGTCTCAGGTTATGAGTTTTTTTCTCAGGCTCATAACCTGGAAAAGTTACGAAGATCTGTCCTGGTTACCAGCTATTTATACACCACTGAGAAGATGAAAGAACCTGCTTTGAGAAAGAAAGAAAAGCAAGGACTGGGGTTTTAGGGAGTCACAGGGAAGACAACATATCAGAAAGAGACCAAGAACTCAGGAGGTGCAGCATTAATTTTGTTGGGCTGGGGGTCCTTCCCTTCCCATGGTAGCTAAAGTACACTTTTTTCTCTACAGTGGTGACACACAGGAAGGTAGTTTTAATTTATCCACTCTTTGTGTTGTTTGAGTGTTTAGCGGGATGTGAATGGCATCAGAGGGGGATAGATCAACGAACCAACGCTCTCTGCCCTAAAGAACAAGAGATAACAAACACATGTATGACGTCAACAATGCCACAAACTGTCTCCAAGAAGAAGTATCAGATAGTTCACAGATGTAAGGGGGTTCAGGTATGAAGTTGGAGGATGTTGGGCCAACATCTTTCTGACTCTTACTAGAAAGTACTCCAGATCTCTTTGATGATTCCTGAAAGAGACCCATGATTTCTATCATTGGGTTTTGCATTTAGTTTTAATAATGACAAAAATGAGCCTAGATGCATTGTTACTGCTGTGTTGGGGTCAGGCATTACCCCCTGTATATCTAGACTTGGCGTCTTATTGCCCTGTGCTGATATGTAGTCTCGGTGCCCCGTGGTTAGAGCCCAGCCTACTGCTCAGTGTCTAGATGCAGTGTTATTGTTTTGTACTAAAGCAATCAGAGCTCTTGCAGTCTTCCCTCTAAGAAGACTAGAAACTCCAGTCAAGGCTCACTCTAACCCCCTCCAAGATGTGGGATCGGCCTTTTAACTGTTCTGCCCTGGGCCCTAATTAAGCCCAATTAAGTAAAATGCAGAGATTAGACTATAGGAAGAAAGGTCTCCATAGTCCTTTCCAGCCCAGGCCTTCTTTTCTACCCTAGTTTGCACTTGTGCCTGTGACTTCCAAGTACACAACAGGATTAACCCATCAGCTCAGCTGCACAGGGAGAGGGAGGGAGGCAGGGGAGGGAGCATCAATGGCACTGCACTCCAGTGAGCAATGAAGAGGCTCCATTCATCAGCCAACAAAACTTAGGCCAGGCCTCTGACTTAATCAGCCAGGGAAGCTCCAGCGGGAAGAACAAAGAAAATCAAAGCTTGGCAAAGCAGGCAAGCTGCTGTGGAGGCCTGAGCCCATTAGGACCCCAGTAGAGGGGAAGGCTGTACACACACACACACACACACACACACACACACACACAGGAAAACAGAGAAAGAAGACACATGACAAAGCATTGAAGAGTCAAAGCTGATATGATCAAGGAATGCTTTATAGGCCAGGTTCTAGGTATGTTAATCTTTTGTTTTTTTCCAATTAAGGTCTTTTTTCCACACTTCTTGTAGAGACAAAATGCCTGGTGAAAGCGGTTTAAAGGAGGAAGCATTTATATTGGCCCTCAGTTTGAGCATAGTCTATCGTGATGGGAAAGGCAGGGTGACAGCAGTGTGGGGTGGCTGGTCATGTAGAATCCAAAGTCAGGAGGCAGAGAGAGGACTGCTGCTCCTTGGCTCACTTTCTCTGTTTTATCCGGTCCAGGATCCCAGCCTAGGGGATGGTGCCACCCACATTAAGGGTGGGTCTTCCCAGTTCAGTTTTATCATTTTGGGAAACTTTTACAGAAAAACCCAGAGGTATTCGTCCATAGTGATTCTAAATCCAGTCAAGTTGACACTGATGATTAACAATCACAATAACCAGAATACTCTGAAGAAAATCAAAACGAAACTTTTGCATGGACTTCTGCATGAAACCTTTTCCAGTTCTGAAGAAATGTATTTATCTCAGTATAGCACAGCCATAGTGTTTGGTGCTATACACTGATATAGTATGTCTAGCCAGTAGAGTTTATTTTAAAATTTCATACTCTGATATTAATCTTGTAAGTAATCTGAGATGACAAATAACCCTATAAGGGGGAAAGCCAAGACTGTGTTTTCTGTGGATGCTTTTTATCCTTATAGCATACCACCCAAAATAACAGGGTCAGCTTCAACAGTAGCATGGTCAATGTCCTCACCGTGGTAGTGATGGGAGTAAGCTCCAAGAGAAAGGTCAACAACAAACATGTGATGACAAAAAGGCATGTAATACATAAGTAACAATAAAACACAATTCAGAAGATAAACACAGAAAAGAATTGTGGGTGAACTCAAGGAAAAGACAGAGCTCCATCGGCTCTATGCGTTATAGCCAGAGATTTTATATTAAAAATAATAATGCCTCCCATCTATAGGTTGTGACAACTCAACAGTAGTCTTTTCATTTGTTTGTAGGCTGGCCTCAAACTCAGAGATCTGCCTCCGCCTCCGCCTCCGGAGTGCTAGGACTGAAGGTGTGGACCACCACTGCCCAGCTCTGCAAGCATTTTCTTCTTTTCTATTTTTCCTTCTTTTTTTTTCTCAAAAATTTTACCTCTCATTTTAACTATTTCTTGAGAAGACATTAACAGAACACAGCAAACTCCCCCCATTATATACAGCTCACATCTTGTTTTTATACTAGACTTTTCACCTGGAAAGTCAGGCACGGGCCATCCTTCCTTGAGCTGAGACAGGCTCCCCACTTCTGTGCTTGTCAGATGCCGACGACGTGTGGAAGCATCAGCGAAGACTGGCCTGACTCACAAAATTAGATAATGACTTGTTTTTGTTTTTTTTTTTTTTTTTTTGTACTCGCATGTTTTGCTTTATGTGACCTTGTGATGCCCCATGCTAATCATAAATAGCATCTTCCCAAAGGCGAGCCTGCGTGAGTTCACATAGAGGGGCATGATATTAGCAGCATTTCCACTAATGGGCCCAGTCATCAAAGAAGAGGCTGTCGGCTGTCTTTTGTGAGGCCTTCAAATAAGACATCTCTAAATAGCTCTCAGGCAAATAGTTTTGGCTGCTAAGTCTTGTATAAAAACAAGATGCGGTCTGTAAATAAAGCATGCAGCTATTTGTGTTGGGATAATTTCTTCCCAAGGAACGGGTAAGAGACGGAACCTTTAAAATCATCTTCGAGTTGCCATGACCAGTAGATGGGTCACATGGTGTTTTCTTTTACAATACAATACCTGTGGCCACAACACAAAGAAGCCATGGAGATGTGTCTTTCTCTTGTGCACTGTCATGCTCCTTTTCTGTGTTCCTTTTCCAAACTTGTGAGGTGACTTCTGTCATTCTACCCTGTTCTTGACTTCTAGCCCTGAACTGTACCACTGGCCTGGGAGTGGAAAACCTCTAATGTGTTCATGGCCTGACTTCCCAGTCCACGTGCAAACTTCTTCATGTTAAGTAGCTTCAGCCATCCAACCACTAAGTTCTGCCGTCAGAGGATCTTTCTAGGGCATTCCTCTCATCATCTTCATGGAAAAGACTTGCACATAAGTCTAGCCTTCTCTGATGCTCCTCCTCACCATTACAGAGAGAAAAGATGTGGCGAGGCTAGAGAACCAAGCAAAAGATGAAGCCACAGCTATGCCACTGATGGAAAATGCTGTGTCCTGATTGTTTTCTCCCACTCTGTTTCGAGTGTAAATTATCTTGAAAATTCCATCCTCCTACTCAGAACCATCTTTCCTTCCTGTGTGAGCTACTTTACAAGGGAAAAAGCAAGCTTCTGTAGACTTCAGTGACCACTAGCTGACCCCCTTTTTCTCTAAGAGCATGCCCCCTTTCAGGCCATCTTTGCAACCAAAGGGACCAGAGATACATAGAGTGGGCACAGTGGACATGTTGGCAGAGTGAACTGACTGCCAAGAAGGGATAGAACCTCCCTACTAAAAACTCCAACAGAAGATGCCCATTGGCTAAGATGGCAGTGCTCATAGGATGCAAAGAAGTTTATCATGTCTGGGTTGTGAGCCTCACAGGATTGACACTAACTAGTCTCATGTAGGGATGGTATAAGGGGATTTCATATGTAGAAAACTATACCTACCATGGAGCTCTCCCATAGTCAAAATGTATTTGAAAACAAAGATAAAAGCATAGTTTTTGAAAAACAAAGGAATAACCATTGTCTTCAAAGTTGTTGCACCTTAGTTTGTTTTCTACTGCTGTGATAAAACACCACGATCAAAGGCAAACTGGGAGTTTACTTCACCTTATACCTTTAAGTCCAGGGAAGTAAGGTCAAGAGCTCAAGGCAGGCACCTAGAGGGAGGAACAGATAGAGGAGCCATAAAGAAGTGTTGCTTACTGACTTGCTCTTCATGGCTTGCTCAGCCTGCTTTCTTCTAAAACCTCGGATCATCAGCCCAGGGGTAGCACCACCCACAATGATCTGGGACCTTCCAAATCAATCATCAATCAAGAAAATGTGCCACAGGCTTGGCCACAATTTAATCTGGGGAGGGGGATATGGTTGTTTGGATAGAGTGGCTCCCATGGGCTCATACATTGGAATGGTGGGAGTGGTGCTTCTTCACAGAGATTAGGGGGTGTGGCCTTGTTGGAGTAGGTGTGGCCTTGTTGGATGACAGCTGTCACTGGGGGTGGGCTTTGGGGTTTCAAAGGCTCAAGCCAGGCCCAATGTTTCTCTCTTCCTGCTGTCTTTGGATCCTAATGTAGAGCTCTCAGTTCCTCTCCAGTAGCATGTCTGCCTTCATGCTTTCCTGCTCCCCACCATGAGGATAATGGACAAAACCTCTGAAACTGTAAACAAGTCCCACTTAAATGCTTTCTTTTATAAGAGTTGCTGTGGTCACCACATGCCTTCAAAGCAATAGATACTGACTAAGACAAGGCATTTTCTCAGTTTAGGTTCCTTCTTCTAAGGTGACTCTACTTTATATCAAGTTGACACATAAAACTGACTAGCACACAGCTTATCCACTGAACAGCACAGAAACTCGCTCAGTGTTCAAGGGCTCAAATAAGAGACACATCTGAAGGTGAGAGCTGAGAAGTTAGTCATCTCTGCCTGTAGGTGGACAGTGCCTTCCTCTCTGGGTCAGCTTATTAGTTGCAATGTGCAAGATGGACACAGGTCTGGAAGCATCACCTGTTTACCAGTGGGTAGCCTCCACTGTGCCCAGGCATGGCAAGAGCTGGGAGAGGGAGGCTATGGTGCCTGCACACCAGAAACTATCTGGTGATGGCAGGAATGGTGGCTTGTGGTGTCTGGACTAATGGAGTAATGCTTAGCAAAAAGCAGAAGGGACATGTGGGCATTAGCTAAAAAGGCATTCAGCCTTGCAGTCCTTCCTGCAAACATAGGCGGTTTCTCAGGGAGGAAAACTGATCTCTTCTAACCCCCTTCTCGTTTCCCTCCTACTCCATCCTCTGGACTGATGGAGTCTGGCAGGAATCCCCGTCTAAGACCCACGGCCACTGATCTGCAGGATGAGTCACCACCGTGCGGAGAAGCATGTCTTCAGATTAAGTTCAAGTTTAGGCTGAAATATCTACTTGTTTAAGAACTGATAAAAGGGAAAACCCTTCTTCGAATAGGAATGTGCTACGGCACTCTAAGTCATAAGGATTGTATTAATTTTTTTGAAATGCATGCACGCTAGTGTCCTAAGACACCCTTCCTAGACCCTTAGAAACTTAACTGGTGAGAAAAGCAAAGAATTAGCCCAGCAACATTTAAAAAGCTAACTAAGAAAGTCATATTTATTTTGGCTAAACTAAATTCCACAACTAAATAAAATATCCCCAGTGTATGTATTGTTCAGAAAATAATAGACCAACATATTTTATAGTCAACAATATTCAGTGATAGTTGCTTTACTAAGTATTAGTGATACTAAACAACACTCCTTATTTTCTTTTAAATTTCTTTAACATGGTAAATTTTTTATTGAGATTGGTCTTTGTTTGCTTTGTAAAATCACAAAAAGAACTCAAATTTACATCCCCTCATACTATGTTGTAATCATCAACTCCATGATGGAGTATGGCTCATTTAAACCTCAAAATAACCTTCTGAGGAAAGCGGCATTGTCTTTGTAACAAACACAGAGAACAGGAGGCACAAAGATTGATTTGAATAAATTCCCATCCAAGATGAGTATAAAAAAAAAAAAAAAAACAAAAACAACAAAACTATTATCTATAACTGTTTTCCATTATCTTTTTTAATTGAATATTTTTATTTACATCTCAGATATTATCTCCTTTCCTTGTTTTCCATTCTCTTATCTTCCTTCCCCCTGTTTCTATGAGGATGCTCCCACCCACCCGACTCCCCCCTCACCACCCTGGCATTCCCCTATACTGGGGAAATAAGCCTTCACAGGACCAAGGGCTTTTCCTCCTATTGATACCAGACAATGCCATTTTCAGCTTCATAATGTAGCTGGAGCCATGGGTCCCTTCATCTCTTTGGTTGGGGATTTAGTCTCTTGGAGCTTTGGGAGCTCTGGTTGGTTGTATCGTTGTTCTTCCTATGGGGCTGCAAACCTTTTCAGCTCTTTTAGTCCTTTCTCTAACTCCTCCATTGGGGTCTCCATGCTCAGTCAGATGGTTAGCTTCAAGCATCCTCATCTGTATCAGTAAAGCTCTGGCAGAGCCTCTTAGAAGACATTCATATTAGGCTCCTGTCAGCAAGCACTTTTTGACATCAGCAATAGGGACTGGGTTTGGTGGCTCCATATGGGATGGATCTCCAGGTGGGCAGTCTCTGGATGGCCTTTTCATCAGTTTCTGCTCCACTCTTTGTCCCTATATTTCCTCCTATGAATATTTTATTCCCTTTTCTAAGGACTGGAGCATCCACTCTTTGATCTTCCTTCTTGAGCTTCATAGGGTCTGTGAATTGCATTTTGGGTATTCCGAGCTTTAGGGCTAGTATCCACTTATCTGTGAGTGCACACCATGAGTGTTCTTTTGTGACTGGGTTACCTCACTCAGGATGATTTTTTTTTCTAGTTCCATCCATGCCTAAGAATTTCATGAAGTCGTTGTTTTTAATAGCTGAGTAGTACTCCATTGTGTAAATGTACCACATTTTCTGTATCCATTCCTCTGTTGAAGGACATCTGGGTTCTTTCCAGCTTCTGGCTATTATAAATAAGGCTTCTATGAACATAGTGGAGCACGTGTCCTTATTGTATGTTGGAGTATATTTTGGGTATATGCCCAGGAGTGGTATAACTGGGTCCTCAGCTATGTCCAATTTTCTGAGGAACCGCCAAACTGCTTTCCAGCTTGCAATCCCACCAAAGAGGTTTGTTCCTCTTTCTCCAAATCCTCATCAGCATCTGCTGTCACTTGAGTTTTTGATCTTAGCCATTCTGACTGGTATGAGCTGGAATCTCAGGATTATTTCCTTGGTGACTAGGGATGTTGAGCATTGTTTAGCCCTTTTGAGCCTCTAGAGTAACTTCTCGAGTTCTTTGTATATATTGGATATTAGTCCTCTATTGGATGTAGGATTGGTAAAGATCTTCTCCCAATCTGTTGATTGCCATTTTGTTTTATTGATAGTGGAAGTTTTTGTTTGTTTGTTTGTTTGATTGTTGGGTTTTTGTTTTTTTGGTTTTTTTTTTTTTTTGTTTTTTTTTTTTTTGCCTTATAGAAGTGTTGCAGTTTTGAGGTCCCATTTGTCTATTCTTGATCTTAGAGCATAGGCCATTGGTGTTCTGTTTAGGAAGTTTCCCCCTGTACCTATGTGTTCAAGGCTCTTTCCCACTTTCTCTTCTGTTAGTTTCCGTGTGTCTGGTTTTATCTTTTGAATTTTAGTTGATTTTCATTTTATCTGACTGAGTTTCGCCTGTGTGTGAATATATGCACCATGAGCTTCCAGGGGCTCACAGAGGCCATCAGAGGGCATTCGATTCTTGGAACTGGCGTTATGGATGTCAGTGAATCTGCATGAGTTCCGGGATCCCTCTGTGTCCGGCAAGTGTTCCTAACCTCAGAGCTGTGTCTCCAGCCCCAGTAAGACACTTTCAGGCTGCATGCTTCTTTTAGCCGGCATGTGTCCCGCGCAACCGTCTTGCCAGCAAGAACGACGCGGCACACGAAATAGGATTCTTCTGTGGTAAAGCTTTAATGCTCTCGAGAGGCAGAGCATAAGCTTGCAACACGTGAAGACGAAGACCCCGAACTATCTAGCCCATCCCCTTATAAAGGGATCAGTCCTCGCCTTGGACGTGGAGCCCCCTGATTGGTTGAAACTCATCAGGCCCTATGACGCCACGGGAGAGGCAGAGCTCAAGGAGTGGAAAGTTACCCAGCGCGTGCGCACATGACTTGTTTACTGCTAACTCCAGCCGGATGTCAGCGCCATCTTGTAATGGAAAATGTGCAGGCAGCGCCCCACAGGCATGCTTCCTTGATGCTACTTCAAACTAGAACAGTTTCCCAATGGGCTTTACAGAACCACAACTTAACTTCCCCTCCACCCTCTCTCAGTCCCCTCTTCCTCCCTTTCTTCTCTCCTTTCTTCACACTAACCTCACACCAACCACATGCTAGAAATTGTGCAGCTTTGAACTATAAAACATTATATGAGTGTATCAGTCAGAATAGTCCAGGTAATGCCATCATAACAAATGACCCCAAACTGAGTGACTTACAAAAACAAAGATTAACCATGGCAACCGCCATACAGTCCCAGAGTTCGCTTCACCTGCCCTTGCTCACTTCACTGCCCACTTCACCTCTGGGCGGTGGTACATGTGATTACAGCAAAGCCCAAATAAAAGGCAGAGACCCCTGACCCTTTGTCCTTTCTTCTTCATTGCCCCGCTTCGTCCTTTTCTCCTTTCCCCAATAAACCTCTCCCTGGGGAAAAAAAGGAATAAAGAAAAGATTTGAACTGAGCCTACTGACACGTACCCTTAATCCCAGCGCTCAGGAAGCAGAGGCAGACAGGTCTCTGTGAGTTCGAGGCCAGCCTGGTCTTCATAGTGAGTCCCAGACCAGCCTGCCAAGGCTACATAGAGACCCTGTCTCAAAAAAAAAAAAAGACAAGGCAAAACAAACAAACAAACAAACAAACAACAAAACCCAAAGATTGACTTTTCATTGAAGCTACCAACATATTCATTAGAAGTCAGCAAAATGTTTATTTGTTGCAGTCTTTGAGTATCCCAATCAAACAGAATAGATATCCTGAATGCTATTGGTTATTATACAAATTCTCAGGCTCCATGATGAAAATTAGGAGTGTCATATGTCATTTACTTTTCTTTTTTTTTTTAAATAAAGATTTATTTATTTATTTTGTGTATATTAGTACACTGTCTCCAGACACACCAGAAACAGGCATCAGATCCCATTACAGATGCTTGTGAGCCACCGTGTCATTGCTGGGAACTGAACTCAGTACCTCTGGAAGAGTAGCCAGTGCTCTTAACAGCTAAGTCATCTTTTTAGCCCCCAGCATATGTCATTTCTTTTTCTTTTTTTAATTTGCTGTTTAATATCAACTAATCTTTATTAAATAAGATTCAAGTAGCTAGTTAGCTTTATATCTAACTGTTGTTGCCTTTCACCTATTTTTTTGTTTTTTTTCCTTACAACTTTAATTAAAAAAAAACAAAAACAAACAAGAGGGATGCATATACAGATTTTAAAGGCATTTTGGCATAACATTATATGAATATTTTTGTCAGTACTTAATTCTTTTAGAGGTTTGATAGCATTGAAATCCTACTAGTTACCATGAGCATGAAGTACGTGTAGGACAGAACGTCACATGGAAACAGATTTCTTGTTGAGTGTAGATTAAGCATAATGATCTGTGAATAACAAAAATTGCCACAAGGCAATTTTTAGCTCTTGGATTTTTAATGACTTAAGATCCAGGTGTACCACACTCTGAGAGGATGCTATACATTTATTTTTCTCCTAAGAGGGACTGAGGCTTTCTTTTCTTTCTTTTTTTTTCTTTTTTTCTTTTTTTTTTTCTTTTGGCCTTTGTTTTTCTTGAGCTTCATATAGCCTGTGAGTTGCTTCTGGGGTGTTCGGAGCTTTCTGTGGTTAGTATCCAATTATCAGTGACTGCATATTAATGTCTGTTCTTCTGTGACTGGGTTACCTCACTCAGGATGATATTCTCTAGATGCATCCATTTTCTTAGGAATTTCATAAGGTCATTGTTTCTGATAGTTAAGTAGTACTCCATTGTGCAAATATACCACAATTTTTGTATCCATTCATCTACTGAAGGACATCTGGGTTCTTTCCAGCTTCTGGCTATTATAAATAGAGCTGCTATGAACATTGTGGTGCATGTGCCTTTATTGTATGTTGGAGCACCTCTGGGGTATCTTTTTAGCCCCCATCATATGTCATTTCTAGAAACAAAACAAAACAAAACAAAACCCTCAAATGTCAAGGGCGATTTGGCTCAGTAGTAGGGAACTTGGGAACTTGCATAATATGAGCACCACCAAAATAAGTTAATCAATTAAATTAAAATATAATTAGAGCCTTTAACTAGCCACAAGAGTCCATTCCACCCAATCACAGTAATCTAAGACATTCCATAAACCTTGTGCTAAGAAGTAAGTGGAAGAAAATAGTTGGCAAGTAGATCCAGTGACTACTGCAGTAGGTGGTAGGTAGTAGATTTCAGAGTGTGGTCTTCTTTCTAGAGTGCTCTTGGATGACCCCAACCTCTTCAAAGTGAATTCTGCCTCCTTAGCTTAAGAAAAAAAAAAAAGAAAGAAATGTTTCATTATCAACCATCTTTCCAGAACAATCTGATTCCAAAGTTTCCTAATTTGCTATCTATGATCCCTGAGACAATCATCATGATCAAATGCTACTTGGTGTGAAAAAGGCTTGGTTGGAAAGGGTCCCCATCTATCACTGGGGAAAGCCAAAGCAGTAGCCTGAAGGCAAGAACTAAAGTAGAGACAGGAAAAGATACTGTCTACTGGCTTCCCTTCCACAGTTTGCTCAGCTTGTTTGTCTGTTTTTAAAGATTTATTTATTTTATGTATATGAGTACATTGTTGCTGTCTTCAGACCCACCAGAAGAGGGAATCAGATCCCATTACAGATGGTTGTGAGCCACCATGTGGGTGCTGGTAATTGAACTCAGGACCTCTGGAAGATCAGTCAGTACTTTTAACTGCTGATCCATCTTTCCAGCCCCTCAGTTTTTAAAAAATACAACTCAGGACCACTTGCCTAGTTTGTACTGCCCACAGTGGATGGACCTGAGCCTTCCTGTATCAACCATTCATCAAAAAAACATCCCCACAGAAGTGCTTACAGGCGAATATGACAGAGTTAATTCCTCAGTTGAAGTTCCCTCTTCCCAGGTGACCCTGGCTTGTGTCAAGTAACCCTTCGTGTCACTCTGAGGGCACAGGCAGCACACAAAGAGAAAGAGAGTAGGAGGCAAGTGTAAGGTGATGACTGAATGCAGACTTCAGTAATGAGCCACCTGGGGTTGCCACCCATGGGGACACCAGTTATTTCTCATCACATCTGACCAAGTCTTGGTCTCCTTGTTTGCAAAATGGGACTAATAAGGAAGAATTCTTTAGTTCATTGTTGAGCTATACTGACATTTTCGAGTGTAAATTCCTTAACCCAGTATCTACTAACTGTCAAGGACTCTGTAGGCTGCCATTACAGTAGGTACATTGGAATAAAAAAATATCAGTGCAATTACTCAAAAGACATCAGGTTGCAGATTAAAGAATTTTTATTTTCTTTTGCAACTTGTTGACACTCTTTGAATTTCTCAGAGGAAAAACATGACCTCAGGTTTCTTAGTTGGGGTTTACTACTGTGAACAGACACCATGACCAAGGCAAGTCTTATAATGGACTGGGGCTGGCTTACATGTTCAGAGGTTCAGTCCATTATCTTCAAGGTGGGAGCATGGCAGCATCCAGGTAGGCATGAGGCAGGCAGAGCTGAAAGTTCTACATCTTCATCTGAGGCTGCTAGTAGAAGACTGACTTCCACACAGCTAGAATGAGGGTCTTAAGCCCACGCCCACAGTGACACACCCACTCCAACAAGGCCACACTGTCTCATAGTGCCACTCTGTGAGCCAAGCATATAAAAACCATCACACCAGGTAATGTGCACAGGACACAACAAACTGGAACACGATTCCCCACATAATCCTTTAGGGGCACTGTATATGTGTATAAATTAATTAGTATCACTGTGATTTATATATTAGACCCTGAACAAGTACTGGGAGATTACCCCTAATTTAATTCTCTAATGCCAGGCTGGATATTTCTCCAGCTTTGTTCCCCAAATACTTGCTGTGTGAATCTTCCTGGGTTATTTCTGCTCCAGGAGTCTGATGTCCTGGAGAAGCATTTCACTCTGAAATATGCTGCTGGTCCACTAATGGAGACCTTCTGTTTTCTCTGAGTTTTTTCTCTCTCTCCCCTCTCTCCTTCCCTTCCTCCCTGCCTTCATGTCCTCAGCCAGGTAACTGAAAGCTTACCTTTATTCCCTCCAGTAATTGGCTATAGCCATTTTTATTTAACCAATAATTTTAAATTAAGGTGCAAGGTTTGCCCCACCAAAAAGTGGTGTATGTGGGATTTTGCTCATCTTGAGGCAGCCAGATCTTGGGGCATGGAATTTAGCATTTGAATACATAGTAACACCAGACCAACCCCCAGCCTATGAGGATCTCTATAAGCATCCCATAGTACCTTCCTAGTACTTGGATATGACATTACCTGCTTGTAATTCCAGCACTTGGGAGGCTGAGTCAGGACAACTGTGGATCCAAAGTCAGCCTGGGCTATGTAACAAAACCATGTGTCATAAAACAAGACAAAACAAAACAAAGAAGCCCTCTGAACCTGAACAGGGTACATTCTCAGTCTGGGCTGCCTGGAGGAAACTCTCCCAGCACACAGCTGGATGAGATTGTAGCTTACGTCACTCCTTCCTCACCTGTGAAGTGGCAGTAATTACACTGTTACACGCCATGGAATTGCTATGCTGTTGAAATAAACAACACACATAGAATCCTGAGCCTGGGTTTGGCATGTCATAAGGGCTCCATGGATGTTAGAATTATCAAACATGAGGAAATCAAGACTCCAGAAACCTAAGTCACTTGCCTCGGGTCACATGGTTAGTAATTAGCAAAACTTAAACTCTGGTCTTTCCAAATCCAAAGCACATGTGTTTGTGTTTTACCACATCATTCCATTCTTTACACTCATTTATTGCCCTAAGGACTGCATTAGTCTCAAATTTGGGTCAAGCAGTTCTCAGGCATAACTGAAGAACAGAAAGAAATCATGCTGTGGCTCACTATGACAGTGGCCTCCATTAAATGGATCTACTCCCTTTCTCTAGACCAGTTCCATCAGGATACTTAAGATATCTCTCCTGTGAGAAGTGAGAGATATTGGCGTGTTGATCTGCAAGGCTCTTCAGGGAGGATTTACTACTTTTTGTCACTTTACAGTCACACAGTCCTTGAGGGAGGAAAATATTGATTATTCCCATTTTGATAAGGAAGAAACTAAGATTTGAATAGCGGGTTTCTTAGTTAGGGTTTCTATTGCTGTGAAGAGACACCATGACCACTGCAACTCTCATAAAGGAAAAAAATTAACTGGGGTTGGCTTACACTGAGGGGTGTATTCCACGATCATCACAGGGGTAAGCATGGCAGCAACATGCAGACAGGCTTGGTGCTGGAGAGGGCCTAAGAGTTCTACATCTGGATCAACAGGCCGAGCAGGAAGAAAAAGCAGCTCGGGGACTGGCTAGAACTTCTGAAACTTCAAAGCCCACCTTCAGTGACACATTTCCTTCAACAAGGCCACACATTCAATGTCACTCCTTATGAGCCTATGAGGATCATTTTCATTCAAACCATCACAGTGAGTTACTCAAGATCACATAGGTAGAAAATGGTAGGTCTTCTGAGAGATAAGTCATGTGGAAAAGAACCTTTACACTGAATAGCACAATATCTAAAATATATTTATACATATATACATGGCTACATGTCAATACACATGTGTATATAAGCATGCATATATATGTTACTATAAAAAGCATACCTACTTTTGTTCAGATCATGAGAAAAATAAATGCATAATATTTTTTAAGCTCAAAACAATGTGTAAAAGAAAAGGGAAAATTTACCTACAGCTCTCAGAAGCCAGAGGGCTAAGGTCCCCTAGGACCAGAGTTACAAGGTTTTGTGAGCTGCCTAGTGTGGGTTCTGGGAACCAAATTCAGGTCTTCTGCAAGAGCAGTGTGTGCTTTTAACCTCTGAGTCATCCCCGCAGCCCCTACAGATACTACTTTAATGTATTATTTCTTACAAGAAAAAGGTAAACAATAGCAAATAAGTTGAGAGATCAAATTTGTTTTTAATTAAAAAAATTATTTTATGTATATACATGTACTGCCTACATGTATGTCTGTGAATCCTGTGTGTGCAGTACCCATGAGAGGCCTAAAGAGGATGCCAGGTACCCTGGGGCTAGAGTTACAGATGGTTGTGAGTCTACCTGTGAATGCTAGGGACCAACAGAACCTGGGTCTTCCAAAAGAGCAGTTGATGCTCTTAATGACCAGAATCGAATCCGTCTTTACCACAAATTCTGTTTCCATCTGCAGCAAAGTGAAGATGATTGTCATGATCAACTGAAGGACATTGAGAGACACTTCCCTTCTTGGCTTGGGCATGGCCAGGCCTAGGATCCTGTGTTATATGAGGCCATGTTGAGGGCACAAGAAACAGCAAATGAACCCTGGAGGCAGCCTTCTACTTCCCCCTTTTGGCCATGTTAGCTGGCTCACGCTGTCTTATCTAAGAAGCTGGGCAGCAGGCCTGTTTTCTCCATGGCTCTCAACAACTTATTTGACTAGCCGTTGACTTTTAGAAGGTGGCCGCTGAATTGTCTTTGCAGGAAGAGCTCATGCTGAAGGTAGGAAGCAGGAGAAAGGAGAAGGAGTCTTTCTGAGCGGTCAAGTAAACTCTAAACATAGCACATAAGTTTTCAGAACACTGGGCCCTAAAGAGAAGTCGGAGGAAACTCCAGCTACAGAGCCGCTAATGGTCAGGAGTTGGCTTTGGGCTTTCCGATTTTACATGTTTAAAGACCAGGTCTGTGTTTTGACAACTGAATTTGCTAATAGGCAGCCACTGGAGTTGCAGCTTCCAGCTCTGTTTGTTTTAAATAAGGAGATTCCACCAGTAAGTGTGGGAGGAGCTGCAAATGACTTCCTCTGGCTGGGAGCGCCTGCTTATTTTTCCTTCGGCCTAGCCAAGCTGATGTACAGACTACACTGAAAGCCAGTGTGTGAGAAGGCAGCCCGAGGGACTCCTTGACCTGTGTATTTATGTAGGATGTGTGGCTAAGTGGGTGTCAAGTATCAAAATACATAGGTAACCATGGGCAAAAGCTTAAATAACCATCTTATAATTTTCTTTATTAAATTATCTGACCAGCCTTTGCTGAGAGAACAGGGAGGAATATGCTATATTCAGAGATCTGCTAAGATTCCTTGAAGAAGTCCCCCTTCCTCCGTTTCACGTGTGTGTGTGTGTGTGTGTGTGTGTGTGTGTGTGTGTGTGTGTGTATTCATGACAGAGAAATACACATACATAAAAAATTTCTAACTACTTAAATTACCCACAGTTTTTGATAGTATATATGTTTGATATGTTTACCGACACGTATTTCACCCACAAAACCACCAAGAACTGAGGGGAATGGAACGGGCTTGTATTAAGAAGCACTTAGATCCATGGCTCTCAATTTTTCTAATGCTTCAACCATTTTAATACAGTTCCTCGTGTTGTGGTGACCCTCAACCATAAAATTATCTCTTTCAAAACTATAATTTTGCTATTGCTACGAATCATAATGTAAATAGCTTGTGTTTTTCCAATGGTCTTCAGTGACCCCTGTGAAAGGGTCGTTAAACCCTGAAGGGGTCACAGCCCGCAGTTTGAAAACCACCAGGAAGAGAACCAATGCTCACATTATTAGCACCACTACCTGTGACAGCTGCATGTTTAAAAATCAGCATGTTTAAAAAAATGCTGTAGAAGCCATAGGTGTAAGAAAGGTTGGAGAGTAAGTTATGTGAGAGTTAACAGAGAGAGAGAGAGAGAGAGAGAGAGGGGGGGGGAGGGAAGGAGGGAGGGAGGGAGGGAGGGAGAGAGACTACTACTATGTTCATTTGAAAACTCAAACACTTCACTTTAATTAATATTTTTAAAATCAACACTCAAAATTGTACAGTGATTTTTAAAACTAGTCTTTTGCTGCACTGGGTGTGGGGAAACACCCCATATTTAAATAAACTTCAGGAGATAACCTCTTACCCAGGAAACTGTTCAGAGAACCCCTGTGGGATCTACACATCAAGTTGTACCTTTGACTTCCACACTAGGGACCCACTAAGGGACATGGCCTAGTCACTCACAGTTTACCCTCCTGACGAGTTGCCACATGTGGAACCTAAGCAGTCAAATTCCTAATCTAATCTGCAAAATTTCGTTGGCTGCCATTTCTCTTCTTATTGAAGCTTTGTTTCCTTAGAGGCCAGAAAACCACTATCTGAAGCCAATGAGACATGGGTAAGTTTACTAGTAGGTGGCAATAGCAGTAATTAGGTCTCCCAAAACATCAGACTTGAATTTGTTTCTAAGGTAGATTGCAGAGATGGGGAACTTCAAAACTCAATCGAATCTCAAGGTAAACTTTACTTTGTCCTCTTCTCATTCTGCAGACAGAAGTTTTTAAGCTGGGAAGCTACATATAGAAACAAACTTTTCCCCCAGTTCTATGGGGAGCTCTGTATGCACAGCACTCCCTTATTCTGAGAAAGGGTCTCACTCGGGTGACCCAGGACAGTCTTAACTTTATAGAATAGTTGAAGCTGGCCTTGAACTTGTGATCCTCCTGCCTTGGTGTCCCCTGTAGCAGGGACACAGGCCTGAATCACCAAGGACCAGCTACACTTTTAATTTTAAAAAAAAGTACAAACAAAAAACAAAAACAAAAAACAAACAAACAAACAAACAAAAAAAAAAAAGTGAAGCCCAACCTCTCTTTTTAACAAAGATGGAGCAATTTGAAAACTCCAATGTCAAGGGAGACTGTGTCTAAGGAATTCACCAAACCTTTGTTAATTCCTTTTATTGACAAGAAAACCCATAGACTGCAATGAAAAAGTTCAAAGTTTCAAATTTTACAGAATAATTTGGAAGTCTGATGTAACAGGATGGTTTGATCTGAAGCTCATGTGCCAAGAAAATCAGTTTCCAAAGCCATGATATGCAAAACTCCTCTATTCGTCAGCTATCTCTGGGGATAAACAAGAAAGTGTTTTCTGGGTCTTATTCTCTCTTACTCTCTCTTGCTCTTTTGCCCTCCCTCATCTTGCCCTTTCTCTCCCCATTCCCATCCCCCACCCCTCCAGGAGCTCATAGCTGGCCTCTACTCTTCTACTCTCCTCTCCTCCCCTGCCTCTGCCTCTCCTCTTCTCCCCTCTCCTCTCTTCTCCTCTCCTCCCCTCTTCCTCTCCTCTCCTGTCCTCTGCCACTACTACCCTCCCCTCTTCCTCTCCTCTCCTACCATTCCCTCTTCCTCTCCTCTCCTCTCCTCCCCTCTTTCTCTTCTCTCCTCCCCTCTTCCTCTCCTCTCCTCCCCTCCCTCCTCCTCTCCTCTCCTCTCCTCCCCTCTCCTCCCCTCTCCTCTCCTCTACTCTTCTCTCCTCCCCTCTCCTTTCCTCTCCTGTCCTTTCCTCTCCTCCCCTCTTTCTCTCCTCTCCTCTCCTGTCCTCTCCTCCCCTCTTCCTCTCCTCTCCCCTCTTCCTCTCCTCTCCTTTCCTATCTTGTCCTCTCCTCCCCTTTTCCTCTCCTCTCCTCTCCTGTCCTCTCCTCCCCTCTTCCTCTCCTCTCCTCTCCTCTCCTCCCCTCTCCTTTCCTCTCCTGTCCTCTCCTCTCCTCCCCTCTTCCTCTCCTCTCCTCTCCTCCCCTCTCCTCCCCTCTCCTTTCCTCTCCTGTCCTCTCCTCTCCTCCCCTCTTCCTCTCCTCTCCTCTCCTCCCCTCTCCTTTCCTCTCCTGTCCTCTCCTCTCCTCCCCTCTTCCTCTCCTCTCCTTTCCTCCCCTCTCCTGTCCTCTCCTCTCCTGTCTTCTCCTCTCCTCTCCTCTCCTCCCCTCTCCTCTCCTCTCCTCCCCTCTCCTTTCTTCTCCTGTCCTCTCCTCTCCTCTCTTCTCCTCCTCTCTCCTCTTTCTCTTCCTCCCGTCTTCCTCTCCTCTCCTCTCCTCCCCTCTCCCTCTCCTCTCCTCTCCTCTCCTCCCCTCTCCTCTCTTCTCCTCTCCTCTCCTGTCCTCTCCTCTCTTCTCCTCCCCTCTTCCTCTTCCTCCCGTCTTCCTCTCCTCTCCTCTCCTCTTCTCTCTTCTCCTCCCCTCTTTCTCTCCTCTCCTCTACTCTCCTCCCGCCTCCTCTCTTCTCCTGTCCTCTCCTCTCTTCTCCTCCCCTCTTCCTCTTTCTCCCATCTTCCTCTCCTCCCCTCTCCTTTCCTCTTCCTCTCCTCTCCTCTTCCTCTCCTCTCTTCTCCTCCCCTCTTTCTCTCCTCTCCTCTACTCTCCTCCCGCCTCCTCTCTTCTCCTGTCCTCTCCTCTCTTCTCCTCCCCTCTTTCTCTCCTCTCCTCTACTCTCCTCCCGCCTCCTCTCTTCTCCTGTCCTCTCCTCTCTTCTCCTCCCCTCTTCCTCTTTCTCCCATCTTCCTCTCCTCCCCTCTCCTTTCCTCTTCCTCTCCTCTCCTCGCCTCCCCTCTTCCTCTCCTCTCCTCTTCTCTTCCTCCCCTCTCTTCTCTTCTCCTCTCCTCTCTTCTCCTCCCCTCTCCTCTTTCTCTTTCTCCCCTCTTCCTCTCCTCTCCTCTCTTCCTCTCTTCCTCTCCTCTCCTCTTCCTCTTCCTCCCCTCTTCCTCTCCTCTCCTCTCCTCTCCTGTCCTCTGCCACTACTACCCTCTTAACTCCCCCATGACCTAAATAAACTCTATTCTGTACTTAAAAAGAAGAAGAACGTGTTTTCTTTTTAGAATCTAACGAATATGTATAGTTATTTAAGTGTGAAGTTTGATAACTGAAAAAGTAATTCATATCTGATTTTTAGAATTACAGAAATAATTCATTCAGTCTGTCATATCATGAAATAACAGCAATGAGTAGTTTTTGGTTTTAAATTATGTATCTAAACTTCTGGTCAGTATTGAGAGATTTGGGGAAAGGAAAACAGTAATGAACCCTGGAAGGACATAACCTTGAAAAATGAGACCAGGTTAATTATCATGTGACTCAACAATAATGATTTTTTATTTGAATTTAAATTTGCTCCCAGATGTGTTTCTTATTCTGATTAGTAATACTACTGAAATGTTGTGATGCTATGACTTTATACTTCCTACACATTTAATGATTTTATTGAATTTCATTTTTATTTTATTTTGATACCTTTAAATCTGTAATTAGTTCTCATATAAATTTAAATCTTCCTATAGAGTTTTTTAAAGTATAGTTTTCTTTCCATTTTGTAATCTGCCATTGAATGAATGTTTGTTCCCCATCAAAATTCATGTTGAATCCCTAATCCCTAGTGTGACTGTGTCTCTGAGAAAGTAATTAAGGTTAAATGAGGCCAAAAGGGCAGAGCCCTGATCCAATAAGATTAGCGCCCTTATAAGGAGAGATTCGTACATCATGGAAAACCAGTATCTAAGAACCAGTAAGAGGACTTATCAACCCTACTAGACCTAAGGCTCCAGGACTGTGAGAAAATACATAGCTGTTGATGAAATCACTTTATCTGGGATATTTTTTACTCAGCCCTGCACTTACATAACTATTAATGAAGTCACTCTGTTTAGGGCTATTCCCCCCCCCCACAGTCTTCACTGAACAATGCAACCACTAATTTCTTTCTTTCATTAAATGTGTTGGCCAGAACCAAAGCAATAGAAAGAAATGTGGTGATTGCAGATAGCCCCTTGGTTTTCAAAGAGTGTTATCAATTGTTTGTAGTATTTGTTGAATAATTAGGGATCACTTTCTAATATGTATAATGATGCTCACATGCCTTTTCTCCTTAGATTTACTGACAGGTCAAACCAGTGTAAACCCAGCATATTCTATCAGCAACTGCATCTGTATGGTCTTTCCTGTTCTCCAACATTACTTCCACTGATGTCCTTTTCATGACCAATTACAAAGATAAGCATCAGGTTGTTTCTTTGTTTGTTTGTTTGTTTGTTTTGATTCTCTAGAATTCCTTTTAATATAACTTTATATAGTATCTATCCTCAAAAATATTTTAAAGACATATCATTATTTTCTGTGTGTATGTATTTTGCCTGCTTGTATGTATGTGCACCATGTACAAACAGTGCCTTTAAGGCCTAGAAAAGGAAGTCAAATCTTCTGGAGTTACAGTTGTGAGCTTCCATGTGGATGCTGGGAATCAAACCTAGGTCCCCTGGAAGTATGACCAATGAGGGCTCTTAACTCTCCAGCCCCTAAATACGTCTTTTTTTTTTTTTTAATTTTTCATTTATTTATTTACTTATATTTTGGTTCATTGAAAAATTTATTGAGTAGCTAAGGATACAAAGGTTAAAACATGGTCAAAGAGAAGATGCATATGCATAAGTGGTAGAAAAGCAGTGAAGCTTTCTGCATCACAAGGGAGAAAGAAAAATGCTTCTTCTTCTTCATCCTCATCCTCTTCATCAAGTTTTACTTTTTTCTGTGGGACCATGTTACCACCTCCAGGAGCAGATCTCCTTCCAGACATGCCTAAGAGTTTTACATCCTCGTCATCTTCATCTTCTGACTCTGCATCTTCCTCTACAGCTACTGGGTGCTGTGCACTAATGTGCGCAGGCCCCGAACCACACTTCAGCCTTAAGACTACGGGTGGAGTCATTTCGAAGCCCCCGAGGGAAACTGCTGGTTGTACAGATATCTTCAAAGTTGCCAGTGTTACTTTAACTGGACTGCCTTCATAGTTCATTGCTTCTGCCTCGACGACGTGTAATTCATCTTTTGCCCCGCCCCTAAACTGACCGTTCTGAATGATAACTGGTGCCCGTTTTCATCTTTATCCACCTTAAAGTGACAGTCTTTGTCAGCCTTTAGTTCACACTAAAAGGTAGTTCTGAGGCCTGAGAGGGCTCATGTCCTACCCATCGAGGCTTCCATGAGGTGGAGGCGCACACTCGTGTGGGAGCAGCCGGGCGGCAAGCAACGGCCTACTGTTCCACAGAACAGCCGCACAGGACGGAATCATGCCCCCCACTTTTTCTTAACTTTTTAAATAAAAAAAAAATCGATTCTTTGTGAGTTTCACATCATGTAGCCCAATCCCACTTGTCGCCTCATCTCCCCATTTCTACCCTCTGTCCTTGCAACCTCCCCACCAAAGACAGCAAAACTAATACAAGCAGCAACAGGTTCACAGCAGAAGCTTCGGTGTGTCGTGTTGTGTCACGCAGCACACCCTGTCGGGATTCTGTAAACCCCACCCCAAAATTACCTGGCAGTAGCCAGGTATGCCCCTTCCCAGTGACCTGACACTATAAAAGGGGCTGTTTGCCCCCTCCTCTCTCTCTTGCCTCTCTAGGCCCCTTGGCCTTTTGCAGCCTTGCTGTCCCACCCCTTCTCCCCTTTTTCCCTTCCCTTCCCCCTCACCCTCCCCGTGCTTATGGCCGGCCTCTACTCCTCCCTCTCATACCGTCCAGGGGGAAGGGATTCCCAACATGGACCCCCCCAGAGGCATCTCCCTTGCCCCCAGGCCTCGCCGCACCTCCATGGGCCATATGCCCCCGCCACTCTCTTCATCCTTTTCCCTAACACACCCCTTTGTCCAAACAGCTTCACTTGAAAATGTTCATGGCAGTGAGTCCTTGGTCTGGCTCGAGGCCTCTGGCTTCTGCCACACTTTCAAAGCTAGGTCCTCACCAGGGCTCCTCTCAGCTACCCTGGTGCCCTGTGCCCTGGACATCCTGCAGCTTTAGGACCAGCCCCTTCACACCGCACGCCCCAGCAATTCAGAGATGGGGTACATGTTGGGGTACCTGGTGCTGGCTGAGTTGTTCAGGCTGACAGCTCTCCTGTACCTACACCTCCAGGGCCAGCTCTCCTGCTTTGCCGGGTGAGGGGCAGGCCAGGCCAGGATCTCCTACATGCCCCACTCCCCACGCCTCCCCCTCCTCCTCTCCATCCCTTAGCCTCTCAATCTGGGCCTGCAAGAGGGAGGACTAGCTCTGCTCAGCCCTTGAGCATCTACCTGGCCTCAGGCAGCAAATATACTTCTATTTAAAACCTTTAAGGTACTTATTCTTCTCCATATGTTCTATAGCCTGAATCCTCTGTGACTTGAGAGAGGAAAAGAAAGAGGACACAGAGAGAGAGCACTTGTGGAGAATGGAAGTGAATGTCAGATTCCTTCCCCAATCACATTCTACCTTATTTTTTGATAGAGTTCCTTGTTGAACTTGAGTTCACCAAATGGCTAGACTGACTGGCCAACAAGCCCCAGGATCCCCTGGATATTTTTAATACATTCATTTGCTTGTTCATTCATTCGTTTGTAGTTGAACTCGGGTCATCAGACTTGATGCCAAATGCCTGCACTCACTGAGCCCTCTTGTCAGACCGTAAGAGTTATTGTTCTGTATCTCTCCTCCTGACCTAAGCTAGCCCCCACCGACCTCCTGGGCCGTCCACCAGTGATGGAGGCTGCTGGTTCTAGACTCCCGAGATCTTACATAATTGCTGCATGCTTCTCGTTCCCTCTGTTTTGCTTTGTCTCCTTTTCCTCCTGGAACCCAGACGTCCCACCTGTTCCTTTTGCCCAGCAATTGACTCCTGGCCTCCTTTAGTGACCAAGTCAAGAACCAATTAGGAAACTAGACCTTAGTATCAGCACCTCCCCCTATAGAGAGAAGTTGCCGATTTTCCAATTTGATGACAAATATATTTGATGTGTACAACCTAACAGCTCAATATACATAGCGTACATAGTGAAATTATTATTACAGTCGAGTAAATTAGCTCACCTACCACCCATCCATTGTTATCTACTCTGTACTGCACTGGATGAGTGCTAAATACCCAAGATCTACTGACTTGGTTTCTCTTCCTATTGCCCTAATAAAAAGCACTTGACAGAAACAACCTACGAAAGGGAGGGTTCATTTTGGTCCACAGGTCAAGGTACAGTCTGTCGTGGTTAGAAAGTCAAGGCAGGAAGTGCCTGAATCGCCTGCCCTGTACACACCCACAGTCGGGAAGCCCTCGATGGGTGAATGCTCATTTCTCAGATACCTTTCTCCTCTTGTTCCGTCTAGGGTCCCGTTCAGGGAATGATGCCCCCCACAGTGGTGGGACTTACTACCTTAATTAGCACAATCAGCATAGTCACCATTCAAGTATGCCCAAAGGTTAATATGTAGGTGATTCTGAATTCTGTCATGTTGATAGTTAATACTAACCATCATGTTACAGTATCTATACCATTGCACTTGCATTCCTCATGCTAGGCAATGGCCCTCTACACTGACCCATATAATTGTAAATTTGTGTCGTGACCTTCCTCACCTTTTTCTCACCCTCCCTGTCTCTGATAATCACCACTTAACCTTCCTTGATTTCTTTGAACTGGTGACTTCTAAACTCCTCCCATGCCAGGCTGAAACTGTACGTTCCATGTTAATCTTTTCAATTAGTTTTTCAGTTAGTATTTTAAAAATAAGTTTAAAGGCAATAGTTTATCCTTACAAAACTTAGACAAATCAGAATGGATCTAAAGGGACAGTTGAGAGTCTTCTGATGCCTAAAAGTGTTACCCATGTCATTCATGGCCACATAGCAGTGTCGATGATGAGTGGACACTGGATTTGGAAAGCCTGACTCCCATCCATGTGTGCAGACCACACTATCTAAAGTCTGGCTCACTAACAGTTAAAACAGATAAGTGTGAATGGAAAGAGCCACTTGTGACTGCCAAGCATGGCCTCTTGTGTATGATCCTAAATCCAAGTCCTCTTGAACATGTATCATCCTGAGATCCCAGTCCTCAGGCTCTACACAGGCATGTAAAGGAAGGTCCAACCACGTTTGGCGGTAATCAAAGTTATTATATATTGCATTTGTAAAGCCTTTTCCAGTGTTTGGAACACTTTTCCATGTTTTTCAGATATACCTCGTAGGTACATAAGGGGACTGTAAAATTGCTTTCTCTTTTGCATTTTATTTTATTTTTCCTACAAGAGAAAGCATTTAGTGTGAGCTTGCTTACAGCTTCAGAGGCTTATACCATTAGCATCATGTCTGGGTGCTTAAGCACTCGCTGAGAGCTACATCCTGACCCACAAGCACAGGCAGGGAGTGACAGGATCTGTCATGAGCTTTTGAAACCTCAATGCCCACCCCCCAGCGTCACACCTCCAAAAGGTCCACATCTATTCCACAAAGGGTCACACCTTCTAATTCTTATAAGCCTTTCAAACAATTCCACTCCCTGGTAATTAAAAATTCAAATATATACGCTTATTTGGAGCATTCTTATTCAAATCACCACATTTATACGTGAAGAATTTCTCTCCAAATGAGGACTACAATGTCACATGAAGGCCCCCTAATTATTAAAGGCTTTCCACATGGTGTGCACGACGAATCTCTCCAGTGTGAGCTACTTCACATCTTCTCCGCAATGAAAAGAACTCTGAAGACTTTACCACGAGGCTCGCAGCATTTCTCCAGCGTCTGCCTCAGTGTATTAGAAGAGAATTTCTAGTAGTAATGACTAAATCGATTCAAAAGAAGACCCTCTCTCGAATTTATCTGACATTTCCCCACTTTGCTAGCATAATCTACTTCATGGTGTCTCGTGCTGTTTATTAACACCCTTATTTATCTGACTATGAACTGGATGTGCCTTTGCAAATGAGCTGAACTCAAAAAGCCCCTCCCACACATCTCCTCTTCATAGTCTCTCCTTACTGTGGATTCCTTCATGTACCCAAACCTCAAGAAAGTGGCGAAAAGCATCCCCACAGTGCTTACACACATAGGGTTTTTCTTCCCTGTGCGTTATTTTATGTTTCCAAAGAGAGCTATGAGAAATGAAAGCTTTCTCACACTGCAGACGCACACAGGGCTTCTCTCCAGAGTGATTCCCTTCGTGGCTCTGACGGGAGGAAAAGGAAGCTAAATCCATCCCACACTGCTTACACTTGTGAGGTTCTCTCCTTTATGCATTCGATTATGGAAGTAAAAGGAACTGTGACTGTTGATGATTTCCCACACTACTTGCATATGTCGTCTCTTACAACACTTTTGCATTTTACAAAGTTAGTCTTCCAAGAAATCAGCTACATAGCACTGGGTGCTGAACCTACGGTAATGAGGATGAGGAAGTGAGCTCTGGTCTCCAGATGAACACAGGAGGTGGTCTTGGGGACCAGACCCAAGTAAGATACCCCGGATTACCTTGATAAGGGCAAGGGGGAGAAGAAGAAGCTTGGGTAAGGATCCTGTGTGCCTCCTGGCTACCCATAGAAAGATAGATCCAGCCTATGATTACACTCCATTAAGCAAATCCTTTGGTTTATTATTTTCCCTGTATCTGGCACTCAGTGTGGTATGTGGAAGGCATCCTGTACAGGAATAAATGAATGAACAACATACTGCTATTCCAGAACACCATGGAAAGTGCTCCTGCAGTAGACATGAAATTAGGCAATGATTTTCTCTTCTGGAGGTTCCAAATTGGTCCCCAAGAAACTTCCAATTGTCAGACATCAGAATATGCTCTGTTCTGAGTTTCCTGTTATTTCAAAGTCTCTGCCCCAACTCTCAGTCATTCCCAGAGGATGATTCTGGCTTATTACAGTGGTGCAAAGAAGCCCTGGGAAGTGTGCAAAGCCAGAGAATGAGCTTCTTATTCAAAGTCTGTTGCAGGGGGAAAGACAACAGCTACTACAAAGATAAGCAAAGATGGTCTTCTCTTCGGTTAGATAAATTTAGCTGATGTTTTTAGCCAGAATGCCTACTGAAAGGCTGGATCAACGTGATTTTTGCTGTAAGTTTGACACAGATCATTCCCCCTAAAAGGTTGACATGTCATGTGTTTGGTCTGTATTGTAGTTATTTTGAAATAAGCTGGACCTCGAAGAGAAGGGATCTAATGCAAAATACCTAGGTCATCACAAGACAGCCCTCAGAAAACATCAATGTTTATGAGATATAGTGCTCTAATAAGAATTTTTTTTAATAAAAGAGAAAGATTGGCCCTGTCTCATTTTCTGGCTTTGTCTCACCACATGACCTCCCTCTCTGTCACTGTGACATCTCCTGCCATGAAGAATAAGATTGTCCAACCTTGGGCTTTCAGCTTCTCAAAGCTATGCAATAAATAAGCTTCTTTTCTTTATGAGATACCCAGCCCCAATTATTTTGTTATAGCAATGAAAAGCAGATTAATACAATTGCCTGCAACATGATGATTTAAGAGATCAGTATCTTGTAAGAAGGAAGAAAGGCTTTAATCATATGGATTGTCTACGAAGATTGGATTCAATTAGGCAGTAGGTAAGAAATGCCCAAAGAAGGTACTGCCAGGGCTGGAGTGGCTGGGGTGCTGCAGAAGTTGAGGGTGGAAAATGGAGTAAAGAAGAGTTTGCCTACTTTGCAGTTTAGCCTGAAGCCTTGGTATGACGCTGAGAAGTTGCTCTGAGCTAAAAGACTTTTTTTTTTTTTTTTTGCCAACACTCAAACTGGGATGTCAGGACTTGTTTATAAACGAAAAATAGTTTACTGCATCTTAGCCCGGGCTTCCTAATCTAGGCTAGTCTAGACTGTTTGGGTTCAAGTCAAGTCTGGGCCTCCTTATCCCTCTCTCCAGAAGTGGGGGGGCAATAAAAAAACCTCTGTCTGTACTAAATGTCTTCTCCTGAAGGTCTTGCTATGCCAGCCGGTCATTGCCAGCACATTGACTCATGAGAGTCTAGTCACCTACACACAATTAACTCTTTCCTATCCAATTTGAATCTATTCCGGGAACAATTCTGTAAATAATGGCAGCTGGCTATGCTCATACCTAGTTCGGTGGTTCTCAGCCTTCACAATGCGTGGGCCTTAATACAGTTCCTCATGTTGTGGTGACCCCCCCAACCATAAAATTATTTTTGTTGCTACTATATAACTGCAATTTTGTTATTGTTATGAATCATAATGTAAATATGAATGTTCTCTGACCCTCCAAGGGGGTCTCAATCCATAGCTTGAGAACCACTGGTCTAGAGCCTTAGCAAGTAATATCCTAAATAGGAAGGCAGGGTTACAGATTTTTACTAGAAGGACCATGCTCCAAAGTAAAGATGCTAATGACCAGGGACTGGGTAGAAGAGGCAGCATTTCCAGGTTCCTACAGCCAGGGTAATCGACGCAGGAGGAAGGAAGAGATTCACCATGCTTCAGAGGGAGAGAGAGCCACCAGCTATGTGAGATCTCAGGTGGAGTGGTCATTGGCTGAGGAAACTAATTTAGCTGAGGAAAGATTTAGAGGTATTGAGCTAGGACTAAAGTTAACTGAGCAACTAAGCTGAGGGCAGAATTATAGGTGTTGAGCTGGGAGTGAAGGTAAGGGTATGTTAGCTGTGGGAGGCTTAGAAGTGCCCAACCATTGAGCTAAAAAGCATATTAAAAATAAGTTTCTCTCTCTCTCTCTCTCTCTCTCTCTCTCTCTCTCTCTCTCTGTGTGTGTGTGTGTGTGTGTGTGTGTGTGTGTGTGTGTGTGTGTGTCTGACTGTCTTTTATCTGCAGATCCAAGGGAACGAGGATGGAGGCTGGTAACATGGTCCACTAGGTGCTTAAAGCAGAGTAGTAGAAACTACACGCCACACACATCAGTGGATATTCCCTGGGCAAGTAGAAGAAAAACAACCAATAACCCAAATCCACATTCAAATCCTCAATGTTTCTCATACACACCAGTCTTAATGGGCAGTGAAGCTTCCAGACAATAGTTAAGGTAAGAAATACTTACATACATAAAATACCCTTTTAATCTAACAGATATATTTTTTAAAGAACCAAGGCTGAAGAAGATAATTTTTCTTCTGCTAGCCCCTCTTCAACAAAAGGGTCATCGCTTACTGGGTGTTTTCCTTTAGCTTGGTAGGAGACAGAGTTACAGATTTCTACTAGAAGGACCATGCTTTATAGTAAATAATGATCTATTTAAACATTCTCAACGGGGTGTTCCTGTAAACCAAAGGTGACAAACAGGAGGATAGAGTCACATCCTTACCTCAGCTCAGCTAATATCACTTCTCGATGAGCAAAGATGGACCAGCCAGCTGGTGTGCTTGCCAATTAGTCATGTAAGGGGTTTGACTCCATGTTTCACTGGTGTGCTCCCTACAACTCACCCAAGTCCCTAGGCTGAGAACTAGAAACCCAGTGTGAGTGCTTCAACCCCAGGACAATTCTGCCTCCAGAAATTGCCTGGGTCTTGCCTTTTGGCTTTTCAAATGTGTGCCCTGCTTCCAGCCCTAATCCTCATACTTTTTTGAACCTCACTTTAGTGTTCTTTACACAATTCCTGGATGAAGCTCTTGCTCCGGAGACCTTGAAAAACGAAGAAAGCACAGATTTATGGGAAAGGGTCCTGGAAAGTCTTACTCACACACTGCAGCCCAGTGGGTCTGTGGGAGAGAAAGCACCCTGCCCCCTCCCCCCAAGGACCAGCCCTGAATTTGCTCCAGCTCCAGGCTCTCAGCCACTCCCTGCTCTCCACTTGGCAATCATTTTCATCTTTCCATCTCCCGCCCTCCCTCACCAGCCCCTGTTTATTCACCTTTTCCATTCCCTTGTCTCATTTTCTCGTTCTCTGTGATTGCCCCCACTCCCTCACACTCATATCCCCTCACGGATCGGCTTTCTGTTGGAGCCTGTTCTGATGGCCGCTTTCCAAGAGCAGCAGGTTTGAATCAGCTCCAGTTTGAAATGAAGGCAGGAGGTGGGGGTGGAGCAAAGCTAGCGGGGAGAAATCTCATGCCCAATGTACTGGGAGCACAGCCCTCCCCCAGCCTCCAGTGGGCCCCAGGACACGTGTATTTTCTTTCTCGCCCTATTTTTTCCCTCCCAGACATACACGTGAAAAAGTCCTTTTAAAAAAAAATCTCCCAAAAACAAACAAACAAACATCTCCCACCCACCCCCCAACCAGACAGCTGGTTCCCATTAGTTGTTACAAGCCCTATAAATATTCTTTTTTTTCTCTCACTTATCTCTTATTATTTTTCCTTTCCCTTTCTCATGTTCCTGCCTCAGAATTCCCTCTTGGGAGGAAGCCTAAATTAAGAAGGAAGAGATTGCCAAGGTTTGACTGTAGCATCCTGTCATGGCCCCAGGCTTCTGGCAGAGCCGACCCTAGGAATGATGGTGTTGGGCTTGTCCAGTTGTAACACTGTATACTGAAGGCTGAAACCCCCCCTACCCCTTCCTGCTAGGACAGTTACAGAGCTGAGCCTGGCCTGAGTTCCCTTCGAAGCCTGCCTGGTCTCAGTGTTGTGCTGAGCATTGGATGATGTCTGGTGTGTTCAGGCTGAAAGTCATCCTTCTAGGGTTCGGGTCTCCCCTCTGTACAAAGTCAACCTGATGTCAGACAAATTATACAACCTCCCTCATTAGTATGTCTGTGCTGATAACACCCGCCCCAAAGGACTGTTAGGCCTGTGAAAATGAGACAAGTGATAGAAACAAAACAAACAAAAAAACCCTCTTGGCTTACGGCCTGAAAGTGGCTTATGGCCACCTCTCCTCTTACCACTGCCTGTAGGATTTACCAAAGGAGAACCCAGCCCTCTTGCTGCAGGCCCTAAGATACCATCTAAGCCGTTAACTGAGCAATCTGGGGTGAGGCCTGAGTACCCAAAGTCTGAGTCAAGAAGTGATTGCTTCTTACTCTTTCCTCTAGCCCACTTTAGGACAGGGATAAGGAAAGAATGAATATAAAATCCCTGAATTAGAACACTGTTTACACTGGTGAGACGTTCTTATAAACCCGGCGGCAAGAAGCTATGTCATTTGAGCCAGTGAACCCCAGAGCTACGGAGTTCTGATCATGTGAGGCTAAGTC
Source organism: Micromys minutus (assembly GCF_963924665.1). Taxonomy (NCBI): domain Eukaryota; kingdom Metazoa; phylum Chordata; class Mammalia; order Rodentia; family Muridae; genus Micromys; species Micromys minutus. The sequence goes on from NC_137976.1 coordinate 49,280,617, forward strand.
CTGGTGGCTAAGAATGCAGCCTCTGTGCTCAGACTCTGGGGCTCCAGCGTTGCTCCTCCTTGTCCAGAGCTGACTTCATGAACTTCTCCGCCTTCCCTCCGAGGACAGCAGTTGGTGCTGACTGCATAGTGTTGTGAGGATTTGAAGTGAGGTGAGGGAGTGTGCGGTTCAGGACAGGTACATGTTAGCTGCCCTCATTTCTCCACGTGGGCCTTGTCCAAACTCGGTACTGACAACAATCCAACCACCAGCCACAACTGGCTCCTCACCTGGAGTCTGGCCACTTTGGTGGCTCATTAAAGAACGGCCTGGAAATGCCTCGGCTGATTTCCCCATAGGGATGGCAGTTTAAGAGACAGTGCACTAGGAGTCATTGAGTTGTTCTTCCTGAGGCTTAGCCATCCACAATCACAAACACCTTTGCTTTGCTGTGACTAGTCTTCCTTTTGAAGAGCAGCCCACAATAAGCAACGTCAGAGACTACCACAAATACACAGTCTCCCGGGTTCCTAGAGAGGACTGTGCCCACTCAACCCACCGTTTTGGCTGAGAGTTTGAGTAGTCCTTGCCCCCTAGCACAAAGGAACATATAGTGCCCAATCCTAAAAGCCTAAGCTTCCCCTGTCTGAACTCCTGAATTTTACACATAGACCCATCTTAACTAGGAGCGCTATATAAGAGCGACTCCCCACCCCCACTATTTGCTTTTCATTTCTTTGTTGGGTGAGTCAGCTTTACATTACTATGGAGTCAGCCAGAACTGGTTCAGTCTCGTCCCAGATGTGTGACGTCAGGCAAGTTTCCTACCGTCTCTGAATTGGCATTCATTGCTCTATAAAACGAGGCTAACAGCTTTACAGCCTTGTATACACGTCACATCTCTCTCAATAGAGTGTGGCCGTGGCAACTCACTTTTATGACTACTTATTCTCTCATTTTGCCACAATCTAATTTCGCTTCCTTTTGTTCTGTCCTTGAGGCTGTTAGGAAGCAGCTGGTGACCATCCTCTCTGTGTGGAACTGCCGTCCCAAGACCAGAAAACAGTTAATAACTCAGTCTTCGGCCTAAACTGAAGCAACAGTGCCTTTCATCTTCCTCCCAAGGTTCTCTCTGGAAATTGTGGTGCTTGCTACTTTCTCTGAAGCCCGGCAGGTTTCAGTGCCCAAGCATAGCTGTAAAGTTTTTATGCATACCAGGACAGCAAACTTTGTCTTTTAATCCATTTAATACAACATGCTTGACTCACGTGCCCACTAGTGTGTCCTTTGGTTTGTTTGGTTTTTTGTTTTGTTTTGTTTCCACTAACTTATTTTTATTGGCTTTTGAATATTGTGTTAAATAATAAAAACATAAAATATGGAAGAAAGGCTAGTGTTAGTTACTATGCAAAAGCAGCCTTGATATTCGGTTGGCAAGCTTTGGCCCATTTGCTAGGCTGGAGAATGAATACTAAACTAACAGAAAGGAAATTTCTGGAGAAAAGAGAAAAACTTCGAAAGGACATTTTCTGGAGTCTGTGGGGACAGTGCCCTTATAGCCAGTCTGTGCTTTGTGAGGCTCCTGCTGAGTGGTGTTGGGGTAGGACAGGAAATCACCACTCAGAAAATAAATGGCCTGCCTCAGAATCTTTTGTTAATGAGTCCCTGGCATAATAAATCAAGGTGACCCAGTCTCAAGAAACACAGGCCTGCTTTTAAAAAAAAAAAGTCTGAAACCCCAAAGCCCAGAAGTAAAGAGGAGAAGCAGGGGAGGACTTACAGGTCTTATAAATCACACCGGGCGAAGCCGGGACAGATGTGTTCCAGTTACCAGAGGCCGAGGTCTGGACTTGTGAATGGAGAAGGGTACGAAAAGATAGGAGATCGGGTTGAGGCTCACTGGACACAGCGCGTCCTCTCACCAGTGTCCCTGGCTTCCACGCCTGCAGGCTCCATGTCACCAGTATCACAGTGTCTCTCTCCCTCTGTTAGCTTAGCCAAAGTCACAAGTACTCTTGGAACTGCCAGGACAGAAGGTGAAACACACTTTATTATTATTATTATTATTATTATTGTTATTATTATTATTATTATGAAGGAAAGGTTGAAAACCCTTCTCCAGCCCCCACAAACAACCTTCTCAGTATTAGAGACAATGCCTGCTTCTTCCTTTAGGGCACCACGATGCCAGTGTGTGGGACGGCAAGCACCTCTGTGAATGTTAGGGCTGCTGGAGCAGCTCAGGTCAACAAGGGAGCTGCCAAGGCAGAGCTCAGCTTTTTCCATTTCCTCTTCTTGCTTTTTTGCCATTCTGGGTTTTGGTCCAGCTCTATATCCAAATCTTTCACACTCAGATACTAACTTAGCTGGGTGCCAGAAGCGAGCCCTCCCAAGGATATAGGCTTTCCAATGAATTCAGACATATTAATCTTCTACTATAAAAACCATCCATCCTTTTAATAAACACCCATGGATTTTTTTTTCCCTAAGCACTAGTGTCCGTGTTAAGAAGGTTGAGACTAGGCTATCTTTGCCTGAACCGACCTGAAGACCTTAGGCAAGACCCTGTGGGAAGCCACCGCATTCGCCATTACAAGATAGCGCACAGTCCGAAGGGAGGGTGGCCAGTTTTGAGATAAACAACCTAAGTGCGCATGCACACCTGCCTGTTTTGCTGACTCATGGTGACTTGTTCTCTAGTCCCGAGTATGCTAATTAGGGCGCACAGAATGCACCAATCAGGTGGCGACACAGTCCTCCTAAGCATATATAAGGAGGGCTGGTTTCTGGGCTTGGGGTCTTTCGACACTGCAATCAGACCCGCAATAAACGCCTGTAGAAGGATCCTGTTGTGGCGCGTCTTCCTTGCCGGCGAGATAGGCGATCGCTACAAGACCCTCCCCCTTAGACAATTCCTGACTGTAAAGTAAAACTGTAGCTTGGTTGGCTTCTAGAACTTCCCTACCTTGCTACTGTGCAGGGCTCCAGCATTTGGGCTGATGGAATGTCCTGGAGGCAGCATCCGAGGAAACAGTAGTGTCCTCTTCAATAGTGCAGCAAACTGGAAAAAGGTAGAAACAGAAACGATCCTTTTCAATGTCTTCAGTCAGATCTATGATATAAGAGCAGGGGTCGGTACAGAACCGTTAGCCTCCATTGTACAGGTCAAGCTAGGGAGATAGCTCAGAAGGCAAAGCATAAAGACCTGAGTTCAGATTTCCAAAATCCATGTTAAAAAAATAAAAACAGGGCATAGTGATACACACTTATAATCACAATACTTGGAGGTACACAAGTAGATCTCAGAGCTATGATAGCCAGCCAGTCTAGCCAGTTCATGAGACAGTGAAAAACCCTGTCTCAATTATACATACATACATACATACATACATACATACATACATACATGGTAAAAATAAGCAATGGAAAAGGCAGGTGGTGGTGGCACAACCCTTCACTCCCAGGTGGATATCTGGGTTCAAGGCCATCCTGGTTTACAGAAAGACTTCCATGACATCCAAGGCTACACAGAGAATCCCTGTCTTCAAAAAGAAAGGAAAAGAAGAGAAAATTACAGGAAGAATTACCTGGCATCTACCTCTGCCCTACATTCTCACACATATGGGTACACATATGCATACACCACACATTCAAAAAATAGAAAACAATCTATTACATGTGTCATAAGACAATTCTAAAATGTATGCATTGCAACATGCTCTTTTTCATCACATTTATATACTATAATCAATTCTTGTATAGCATTCTTCATACATTCTGTGTAACTCAATGTGCAATACCTCTCTCTCTCTCTCTCTCTCTCTCTCTCTCTCTCTCTCTCTCTCTCTCTCTCTCGTAGATAAAAGCATTCCATACTCTCAACCCACAGCTTACTTACCTACTCCCCACATAATAGGACATAGACTTCAATGTTTCACATGTAATTAATAGTACTGGAGAAACCGTTTCCCTAACTCCTTCCCTTTGATCTCTCCTGGATCAGTGATGTGAGTGGGCAATTCAGCTGACTCCCACCATCTAATAAAGCATTTCCAGAGCAACAAACTCAGAAGTGTGTATGTCAGCACTTTAGGAACACTGCTGCCTTTCTTCGGTTCTGTTCTTTTTGCAACATAATGATTTTTATTTTGCTTTGTTAAGTTAAAAATAGTGTAGTTTTTCTACTACTGTGAAGTTTTTTTGTATTTTTATTTATTTCGTCAGTATGGGGCTGTTTTCTACATGTTGAGCAATCTGTATTTTCTCCCTTGTTAATACCTTACTCATACCTCTTGATCTAATATTTAATGATTTTCCCAAATATATATGAAAGATTTTGTATTCTAAATTCCTATGCACTGCTCACAGACGGGATGCGGTAGCTTCTTGATCCACCTGTTTCATCTTTGGAAGAATTTTAAAGTTCTGAAGAAACTGGTCCCTACCCACTGCTGTCTGACTTTTCTTCTAGCAGCATGTTTGGGAAGCTCATAAATATTAGAAATAGTTTTTAATATTTAATGTTTTCGATAATCATGTATTAAGCATGTGCCATTGTTTTCTAATCTTATATGCTTAGAGCATTTAATAAAGAATTCCTCGTCTTCCTGATGGTAAATGTTTCATCTTCAGACCCTAACTGCCAGCAGCTCTCTGGTATTGACCTTTGACTGCGTGTTAACATGCCTTTCCAGTACTGTGTGAAGTACCTGGCTAACTCTAGTATTAACACAATGTGTTGTTGTTGTTTTTAAATCTCTTATTATTTTTTAAGTTTTGTGTTTTCCCTGCATGTATCTCTGTGTAACACCCTCAGAGTCCAGAAGAAGTCAGATTCCCTAGAACTGGAGTTATGGATGGTTGTGAACTGTCATGTGGGTGCTGGGAATAGAACCTGAGTCCTCACCTGGGACGTGTACAACACTGTGGGTGAATCTCAGGAAAACTCAGGGCAAGGGAGAAAAGTACAATGGAACGAAACGCAGACTGTGAGCTTCTACGAGTGTGAAATGTGGAGGCAAGTCTGAAGAGACCCGTCCTCATTTCTGGGAAATTCGCAGACAGTCCCAGAGAGAGATCAGTGGCTGCCTGGGGCATCAGGGGACTTGGGGAGACAGTGTGCAGGCATGGGGTTCTCTTTGGGTAGAATCAAACTACACTGTGATGAAAAGGGTGCAATTCTGCAAATTTAAAGGAAAACCATCAACTCTCTCAAAACAAGTCAATTTTATGTAGTATAAATTAGACTTCTATAAAGTTAGTTTAAAAAATAACTCAAAACAGAAACCAAAGGAACCGTGGCTACTGAGTCCCGTGTTCTCTTAAACAGAGTAGGCATTTAGAGTGACCATAGGGTGAGTCCAGGATCCTATGAGAGCACCCCACACCTAACCCAAACCTGAGGCTCAGAGGACATTTTCCAGAGAAGGTGAATTTCAGGCTGAGAAAGCAAAGGCAAACACGTGGGAGGCACTGCTGAGGCTGGCCTCCATGTTGGCTGGACTGAGCGGGTTTCAGGGGAGGTTAAGCACTGGGAAACACTTTAGTTACTGTGGTCTACTGAGCGCTTTGCTTCGCAGTTAGGATAACAGCAGTCCTGCGGGACAGAATTACAGACAGGACAACAAAGGCCAAGATGACCTTTGGTATTTGCTTGGGTCACACTCCTAGCAGAGCTGAGTTCATACAAGCCCGAGTCAGAGGCCCATGTTTTTTCCATCATACTCTCTGCTTTTACCACTCAATGGGGGTGGGTATTTATTAATGAATTAATATTGGGAAGGATGTAGGTTTTGTTGTTCTTCTCTACAAAAAGATTCATACAAATCTAATTACAAAAAGTTTTCCGAATGCTCTTTGACAAGGCCTTGGAGCCACAGCCGTTGTGATCAATCACTGTCTGGGCTCCCTGCTCTCCGTAAGGAAGCAGGAGTTTGAGATGTGCTGTTTAGCTTTTGATGTTTGAGTAAGAACTTCTCTGGGTTCAAGAGAAATGAAAAGATGGTTTTTTTTCTGAAGCATTAGAAAAATTGGAAAGGCCGCAGAAATTTTGTATTATTGTACAAACTTTCTATAGCACAAAACTCTAACCCACAAATCCTCACTAACTGTTCTCCAACAGTGACTTTAAAAGTTGTCACAAACCTTTAAGATGATATGACCCCCACCAGAATCATGATAACCTTAACAATTGCTTTCCCTTGAGACTTGCCTTCACACCCGCCCTGCTTTGAGCCAAGTCTATCTGCCCTTTATGGAAATGATGACTTGGCTTTGGGTGAGGCAAAAGCACACATTCTTCCCTTGGAAGAACAGACTTGCATTCCTGGGAATAAAATAAATTAAGCCTAGTTTCTCTGTCCATTAATTACGTGCAATAAACAACCTTCTCCTTGTCTCTGAAGCATAGGAGACCATCAAAAATTTCCTTCCAGACCCTGGAATGGGGAGGGGAATCACTTGCCCATCCAAGAGGACGCCTGTGGTCTGGGAGGACTCGGAAGACTGTGAGAAGCCAAGCTGTACCTCCAGATGTTTGTAAGAAATCTACTAACGGAGAAAAGTCTATGACAGACACACAAAGGTCTACTGCACTGGGAGAGGCAGGCTGGCATTGCAGAAGAGCAGCCTTGCAAAGAAAGCCCCATGTTAGCGAGTCTTAGGTTAGGCCAGCATCGTTTCTTTAGTGGACACACAGGGGCAGTGGCGTAAAACAATGCCTGGCTTCTGATGGTCTCAGTGGAACCAAATTTTCTGGGCTGTGCTCTGCCCCCTCTCTGAGATCCAAAGGAGAGAAGTACGAATCAGAAAACTTTCAGCATGGCAAATGCTCCTCTGAAGGCCTTATATGCTTGATTCTCAGTGGTTGTTAATTGTTTTATTCTGTCTTTCTACTTCACTAGAGCAACATATATATTCTTATGATCTTTAGCCGAGGACCCATTTAAACGGTTTCCCACAAGCCATTGCACCTTAGAGGAAACTTGCATAGATCCACTACAGCCAGTAAGAATCAATGGGGACCCTGCCTTGGGGGTTGTTAGATCATGCTGCCTTTTCCCACAACTTTTCTTAGCCCCATCTTTAGACTTTGAGAACAAAAGGCTATATTATTCCAGAGATCAGAAAAACAGCATCAGCCCAGCACAAACTCTGCTGCTGCTGCTACAATTCATTTGTTTCTTTGTTTTTCTCTCTAGTGTTGGGGGATCAAAACAAGGGCCTAGTGCTAGGCAAACACTATCACTGAGCTGTATTGTCCCTACATCTTGTTTAAGTCATGCCTTGTTGGGTCTTTGCTAACCCTTTACTGATAACAACCTGCGTTCATTCAGTTCAGCAGTGATCACATAAGATGTTCCAGGGCTATGCTGGGCTTGGGACACAAAATGAGAGTTATAACCCATTATCTTCATTTATTTAGGGTACATGTGTGTACATTAGATACCTTTAGGGGGGCCTGTTCTAGGACTCAAACTCTGATCATCAAGTTTAGCAATACTTGCCTTTACCCAGTTCATGTTTTCATGTGAAAATTTTGTTTTAAAGTAACTTGGGAACACCAGATATGGTGGTTTTCACTTGGGTTTCCTGCCGTCAAGGGGGATTGGTAGTTCAAAGTACAAGCTATAGCAAAACCCTGTCTCCAAGAAGCAAAATCAGGGCTTGGGATGTAGCTCAGTTGCTAGGCTGCTTCTTGCCCAGCATGCAATCCCCGACATGGCCTAACCAGGTGTGTGGCGGGGCACCCCTGTAATCCCAGGCCTCAAATGGTGGAGGCAGGAGAATCAGCAATTCTGGTCCTAATCAACTACATACACAGTTCAAAGTCAGCCTACGACATGTGAGAATGTTTGACTAAAAAAGGTGTATTGGGAGCAAATATTCACAAGGAAGCAATTATAAAGCTTAGATGGAATTTATCTCTACAGGGTTCTCACGTGTGCCAATATGTGTTCCTATGTGGGCGGCTTCTACTAACTCAATATCCTGTGTGCACATTATTGATAAAATATGCCAAGCCATGAAAATGACTTACCTCAAAGTGCCACTTTACACTTGTTTGTTTTCTCTGGTGGGGGTCAAAATACCTTTGTGTTTCCTAAGTAAATCTCTCAAGCTTTTGTCAATGTCTAATACAGAGGAAAAACCCCAAGAAGCCCATGGAAAAATAAACCCCATCTTGGAGATCTAAAGTAGCAAAGGACAGTGTGGACTAAAGCATGCCCAGATAGAGGCCCACGTGCAGAATGACTATTTACAGCAGCTCCCTCTTCTCTCTTCTCTCTTCTCTCTTCTCTCTCTCTCTCTCTCTCTCTCTCTCTCTCTCTCTCTCTCTCTCTCCTCTCTCTCCTCTCTCTGTCTCTGTCTCTCTCTCTTCCTCTCTCTGTCTCTCTTTCTCTCTCTCTTCCTCTCTGTCTCTGTCTTTCCCTCTCCCTTTCTCTCTCTCTCTCTCTCTCTCTCTCTCTCTCTCTCCTCTCTCTGTCTCTGTCTCTCTCTTTCCTCTCTCTGTCTCTGTCTTTCCTCTCTCTTCCTCTCTGTCTGTATTTCCCTCTCCCTTTCTCTCTCTCTCTCTCCTCTTTCTGTCTCTTTCTCTCTTCCTCTCTCTCTGTCTCTGTCTTTCTCTCTCTATCTCTGTCTTTCCCTCTCCTTTCTCTCTCTCTTTCTCTCTCTCTGTCTCTGTCTTTCCCTCTCCCTTTCTCTCTCTCCTCTCTCTCTCTCTGCCTCTCTCTGTCTCTCTCTGTCTCTCTCTGTCTCTCTCTGTCTCTCTCTCTCTCTCTCTCTCTCTCTCTCTCTCTCTTTCTCTCTACCTGTCTCTGTCTTTCCCTCTCCCCTTCTCTCCCTCTTCTTTCCTCTCTCCCTCTCTCTTTCTCTCCCTCTCCATCCCTGCTTCTTCGTCACTAGTCTCCTGGGTACTTACTGGTGCTCAAGTTTTCTCTCCTCTATCTTCTTTTCCAATATTCAAAATGAATGAAGAATAAGGAATGTGAACTGGGAGGATGGCTTCCTGGGCAGATTAATTGTGGTGCTACCAAAAGAGTCTGAGTGCAGAGCCCCAAGCATCCCCAGAAAGCCATGTCTAGAGTCCCTCACTGAAAACACTGTTTGGAAGCTGTCACACATTTGCAGATACTCGCGTATCCTTTCCTGTTAAATGTCCCTTATTCTCTCTGTGGAGTTAGTAGGTCTTTGAATTGGTATTCCATGTTCCTTATTTATTAGGGGAATGGAATAAATTCCATTTGCCTACGGTTTAGGATGTATAAGGGCTGAAGAGATGGATCTGCGAGGGAGAGCACTTGCTGCTCTTCTGACACATCTAACCACCCATCTCAGTGGTTCAGCTCACAGCCTCCTGCAGCTCCAGCCCTAGGGGAACTCACACCCTTTTCAGGTTTCCACAGGTGCCTGTACTCAGAGGCCCACATACAGACACAAACATACACACATACTCAGAATAAAAATAAATCCTTAAAAAAAAAGCACATTCTCCCACATCGTATATCCTTCACTCTGTATAATGGGAGCTTTACCTCACAAAGATACTAGTTTCTGAATAACCAAATTTATTCTTCTTTTCACTACTGGTTCCTAGGTTCAGCTTCCTACTTGGAAAGGACATCTGGTAGAACAGAAAAGTTTATGTACCTTCTTAACCATAGATTGTATTGCCTTTCACTCAATACATTTTTTCCTTATCTGAGTGGTAAAGTTTGGGAACTATGAAGATTGAAAATCAGTGTAAAACTGGGCATGATGGCCCATCCCAATTATCCCATCACTTGGGGGTTAGAGGCAGTAGAATCAGAAGGGAGTCTTGACTAAATTGCTTGTTCTAAGCTAGCCTGAGCTCAAAAGAGGGGAGAAAAATCAATGCTAATAATGATTAGGCGCAGGGAGCAATAAGATCCTAAATGCAAGCACTTTCCACTTCAGATTAGCTTGCTGGACAGGAGCCCTCAGATTTTTCTTCCTACCATCTGTCTATAAGAACCCAGTGGCTGATGACCATTCCCAAAACACTACAAGAGGAGACTATGAAATCTCAGGGCTACAGTGTTTTAATGGAGTATACATGAATGCTTGCTTACACCTCTCTACCTGGGCAAACCATGATACCAATCATTTTATACTGTCACTGCCATTCTTTGTCCTCAGAAGTGAAGATTCTGCCATAAGCATGAAAAGGGAAAGCAGGGGAAAACCAAAGATAGCCCATCTATAACAGTAGGAGAGTTATCAGTCACTAAGAAAATTCCTACCCCAGGCATGGTGGAGCTCAACTTTGATCCCAGTACTCAGGAGGCAAAGGCAGGGTGGATCTTTGAGTTCAAGACTAGCCTGGTCTACAGAGCAAGTTTCAGGACATCCAGGGCTACACAGAGAAACCTTGTCTCAACAACCAAACAAACAGGCAAACCCCTGCAATTCCTTGACTGAGTGGGCTTGGGAGTGAGAGAGTGAGCCAGGCCTACAGAAGGCAGCTGAACTAGTTATCGAACCAGAGTCACTTGCCTCTCCTGTCCTCTGTCCTATTCAGCATATGTAGCCTTTCGGTGTCATGAAGCCCGGCCCCCTCATTCAAATAAGACAGTGTTTCAGAGAGGCATCTACAGTAGGATGAGCTGCCGTCCTGTGTGATCGTAAAGCTTCTACCAGGCAGTAAGGGAAGATCCCAAGATGGCAGTGTCTGGGTGTTGAGAACCATCAGTACCCCGTACAGAGTCCTCACATCTGCAGAAAAGCAGGAAAGCTGGCTAGCCCAAACTCCTCCAGAAGAGTGTGGCTTTCTTCCAAGAAGCTTCATTCAGGCTAATCTAATGCTTTGTTCTTTGATTTTTTTTTTCTTCTCCTTTTTAAAACATGTTGAGGCAATTTTGGAGTAGGAGTTAGAATCTTGGGGTAGAGGTAGAACAAGAGCCTGAAATCAAGGCACTGTTTTTTATGGTAACAGGTAAGATCTTAGGGGTCCTGTCTGTGTTCCTTTCCTGGGTCCCTACGTAGTCATTTAACCTTTCGGGCACTGGTTGCTCATACAGGTGAGAGACAACTAGCCTGGCCTGTTTTAAGAGAGTAGCGTCTACTTGTAATTTGGGTAGAAAAAGAAGAGGCTCATATAAATAAAAGACTTAGAAGAGTTTATCAGTAGCCCGAACAAAGATGAATTTATACCTAGGAAAAGTCTATAGTTATATGTCTCTGACACTCCCAAGTTGGGATTCAAGTATTTGAGGCCATTTTCTACCTGTAACTATGGTTATAAGGACAAATTATTAAAGCCTGTGACGTTAGGATTTTCTTTTGGTCAAAAGAAGAGCCTACAGCCATGAGAAAAATGGCTACTAGTCACAGACTGAAAGACAAAGGTGATTCCCAGCAGGAAAAGAATATCTGCTCATTTTCTTGACTAGTGTCCACCCATCCCCTGAATGTCAGAGACCTGTGAAAGCTGCCAGAAATATAGCAGGGAAACAAAGCAAAGTCTCTGCTCTCAGGATAGCTCCATTCAAGTGCCAAAGAGAGAAATGATAAATAAATAAGATTAATTACATACTTACCCTTATATGGAAAGGATTAACTAGTTAAGTACAGCAGGAGTGTGGCAGGTACAATGGAGTGAAGGAAGGAGAGAGAGGAGAGAAAGAAAGGAAAGGAGAAAGAGAGAAAAAAGCTTAGTAAGTACAGAGCCTGCTAGAGAACATCTTTGTATTAGTGATGAGACATTTGAGCAGCACTAAGACATAATCAAAGGATATTGTGCAACTATCAAGGAGAAAAGCATCTAAGGTAAAGAGAACAGCAAGGCCAGAGGAAAGAGTGGGCTGTGTGTGTGAGAGATGCCTCAAGGCGGCCTCTGAGACTGGAAACTAGCCAGTGAGGGGGTGTGGTAGGAGAGAGTGCACAGAGGTCGGAGGCAGGGGACATGTGGCCTTTCAGAAGACAGAAAGTTGTTAGGTCTCAAACCCAGGACAGGTCTCACTCAGTACCTGTGGCTTCTCCAAGCACTTTCCACCCCTCCCACTTCCCTTAAACCTCTCCCTCCCCAGGGGCTGATCTCTATTAACTCAGCCATTTTGGCTACCCAGGTCTCTTGACCTGGCTCCCTTTCATGGTCAGCAGCTCCTTTTTGCTCTCCCCCCCCCCCCTTTGCTTCACTCACTGTCCAGTTTAGTCTACCAGTCATGTTCAGCCTGGACTCTTCCCTCTCTCTGTCTGCTTTCTCCATTATACCTAAAATAAAAGTCTTTATACTTTAGGAATATCATGTTCTACTTTTATTTCCTTTTGGGAGCATTTATTCTGAGCAGAGGGAGAGGCCATAGGAGAATCATGTATTTATCAGGTTACTGAGGGCCTGGAAGATGCCCTCTAACTGTATCAGTGTGTCTCCAGGGTGGTGATTACTTTCTGCCGCACAAAAAGACTGTATGTCCCCAACCTTCAATCCAGGTAAACCAGTTGTCAACCACAAGCTATGTATTCTAAGAGAGGAGTTGAATAAAGTTGCAAATCTCAAACCAGTTGAGAAAAACTTTCTTCATCTAGATGGTGGGAACCACAACTGTAGGTTGTAGGTAGGAGATATTTTGGCTCCTTTCTTGAAGTATCATATGTACCAGTGTGTTACTGTTGCTTGAAAATTCAGAAACAGCTTCTGTGTGCTTCCTTTTCCCCAAACTCTTCATTCCAAGATCTCAACAAGAAGCCTAAAGGAAGACACCTTCTATGCCCATTTTCTTCCATCTGTGACAAGGTACAGGCAGGCCTTCACAAGTTTCTTCCTTATGTAGGAAGTTAGACACCCCCTTCCTCTACCCTGTCCCCCACACAACTAAAGAAAAGTTAAAGGTTCAGTCTTCAGAAACCTTCTCAGGAGACTCAAATGCATTAGCAGATATGCACACAGAAGGAAGCCGGACATCAGGGCTGATCTCTTTCACAGGTGTTCTCTCTTGAAGCCTTAGAAAATGCAGATGGTTTTGTTGCTGTTTTTGTTTTATCATAATGTTCTTCACATAGCAAAACTATAATGCTCTGAGAGACTAGTTCCTTAGGGAATCATGAAATAGCATGCTCATATGAGTGTGTGTATGTGTGTGTGTGTGTGTGTGTGTGTGTGTGTTCAAAGTATATGTAAATATTTGAAGATACAAATAAGATTATGGGTGATTTTTATTATCATTTTTTGTGTATGCATCTTAAATTTTAAGTGTATTTTAAAAAATCTTTACATACCAACTAGTTGGACATGTCAGAAAGTTTTAGTCAGTATATAACTACAAAATGGGCCTTGTGTGTTCTTCCAACAAATGTATTTTTGAAATAGAGCATGCAAATGGTATAGTGGTGGTACATGTCTTTAATCCTGGTTCTCAGAGCAAGTAGATCTCTGAGTTCAAGACCCACTAGGTCTACAGAAAAAGTTCTAGGACACCCAGGGCTACCCTGTCTTAAGAACCCAAATCAATCAGTCAGTCAGTCAATCAATCAATCAGATTTAGAGCATATGCACATAGTGAATATCCATCTACTAACCCCCTGACCTATTAACCAATTTTCTTCTTTTAAGTACCTACATGACTTAGAATGGTTTACATACAAGAACCCAGAATCAGAAGAGATTTTAGAACTGGTCTTTCCCAGATGCTGGCTCAGTCCCCTGGCTCTCCTCATCATCCTTCTGGCTGGGGCCCAGCTAGCCTCTCTCTACTTAAGTCCCCAAGATGGGGAACCTAGAGATTAAAACCAGCCATTTGCAAACTGTGGCTTTCAAAAGAAGGATTGCCTCATAGAATAGAAGTGTCTGTCACCATGCTAACTCCAACAGCAGATCTTAGCCCCCAGATCTGTGGTGCATCATTAACCTTAAAACTTATCTCTGAGTTTGAGGGAAGGTGGCTCAGTGGTTACAAGCATTATTTTCCAACAGATCTCTGTTCAGTTTTTAGCACTCATATCTGGTGGCTCACAACCACCTGTAACTCCAGCTCTACACACACACACACACACACACACACATACACACACACACACACACACCTACTCATTTGTTTTTAAGTATTACTTTTAAAAAGTAACCTTGGGCCAGTGAGATGGCTCAGTGGGTTAAGGGGTCTACTGCCAAGTCAAAGAACATAAATTCAATCCTTGGAGCACACGTTACAGAAGGGAAAAACCACCTGCCCCTGATCCTTGTAACTTGTCCTCTGACCTCAACAAACATGCTCTGCCCCCTCACTTAAAGTGATAAACATAAGCAAGAACAAAACAAAACCAAAAGAAGCCCACTCATCCCAGGAGGCATCATGACACATGCCTGTAATCCCAAGCATTCAGGGCTAGAGGCAGGACGATCAGATCCCTGGATCAGAGGAATTTTGAGGCCACCCTGAGTTTCTGTCTCAAAAACAAACAAGCAAGCAAAGAATCCCTCATCTAACAGGAAATAAAAAGGGGTGGTGAGCTGAGGCAGGGAGTTCAGAGAGTACTTTTCATTTTGTTGCAAGTATCTTTAGAGTTTCTCCTCTGTCTTATTTTTGCTTCTTACTATGTCAGAGGCCTCCCTCTCTCCTAGGCAGAAAGCATCATGAATTTATTCTCCTCACTTCTTCTTGGCCACATTTAACAGGCTGTCCCTGGTTTTTAATGTCCTACCATACAGATGACTTTCCCACATCTCCTTCCATCACTCTTTCCTTTACATTTAGAATTTCTTTCCCACCCTCTTTCTCTTTTATGGTCACTTTAGCATCCTCAACCCTCAGAATATGAGTCAAAACTAATTTAGCATCACCTGCCATATGCGTACACATGAAAATAGTTCCTAACTATAGACCAGTTTTTCCAGATATTCAGAGTATTTATTCCAATGATTTCCTTACTGTAGAAGAATATGTAGACTGTAAAGCTTAACCATTTGAAAGTGTATGACTCAGTGGCACCACATACGCTCATGCCATGATGCCACCAACGCCTATCCCTAGTTCCGAGAACTCCCCCAACATCTCGTAAGAAAGCCGCATACTCATTAAGCAATTTTTTTTCTCTCTCTCTCCACAGGTTCCTGGCAACAACCAAAGTATTCTGTCGCTATAGATTAGCTATTTCTGGATATTTCTGATAAACCAAAATCGTATAGAACATCACATCTGGGGTCCGGCTCATGTCACACGGCACACTATTTTCAAGGCCGATCTCTCTTGTGCATGTCATTACTACACTCCTTCCTGTGGATGGATAGTATTTCACCATACAGACTTAGCACGTTTGTTTACTCCTCATTTGATGGACATCTGGGTTGCTTCCATCTTTTGGCTATTGTGAGCAGTGCTGCTATGAATAGTTGTGTACAAACTTCTGTTTGAACATGAATGCTGCTTTTGAAGTATTAATTTTTCTTCCAAAACATGAACTTGTTTACTTGTGTCTTGCCGGGAGCAGGAATGGGTCTGTGATTACTTTGCTGATGTCCTAAGCATGGCTTAGCCTACCCCTGGCAAACTTCCATCCCTTGGTTCCTTCTACCCTCTGTTTCTCTGCATAAGAATCCACATAATAACCCATGCCTTTCTCACTTTAAACAATTTGGAATTGATATCAGCAAATGGATTTCTTCCCTCTTAGAAGAGGTGACTTTCCTCCTCTTTCTTTTATATAAGTACAGTGAATGTGTCCAATTCAAAAAAAAAAAAAAAAAAAAAAAACCCTTGGGCTTCAGTTCTCAGCTTCCCCTAACAAGGCCCCTTTCCAACCAAGTTCCAGGAAAGCTGGCTGCAAGAGCTCAAACCGGGAGAGGCCGCCTCAGGCCTCAGCTCATAAAGCCAAGGTGTGTCTGAGCCCCTCAACCCTGTCAGACTTGGAGCCTGAGCCCTCACTCTCTGGCTGCTGTCAGAGTTCTCTGCTTCCTGCCAAAAAGCCTAGGCTAGGGAGGGAGAGGTGTCAGATTTCTGTCTGCAGAAGGGACTGGGCTCCTAGGCTCCCCCGTCTTCCCTATAGAAAGCACCAGCATTATTGGATTACTGTTACATCCAGAATACTCTCTTGGTCCCCTTTACCTTGCCTCATATCATAGCTGCAGACACCAATGATCCTCTCTGCAGCTTCTTCCCTTTTCTGCCCCCTTCTATACCTCTGCTTTCCAGGTTGGTCTTCTCTGCTCCCCGCCCCCTTCCTGAACCCCCAACTCCTCCCCACCTACTCCATCCCACCCAGGGCTCTCTAGTTCTTTCATGTCCCTGATTCCCTGCCCCCTCCTCTCATCCTCCCAATTTTTTCTATGGACTCCCTGTCTCTCTCTGCCTCTCCTCTGAGTTCCTTTTGGGTTGGTTTCCTTTGACACTGCTCCCAGGCCCAATGCCAAGTTTCAGACCCATTAGCGAGGTGCCTTGCTGACTGAAACACAAATCAAGACTGATCCGGGTACAATTAGCAGCTGCTCACACCTCATCTGGAAAGCATTAGGCAGCCCTGGGAGTGGAGGGGGAGACGTGGAAATATTGATGCCAAACAGAATAGATGACTTATTTGGAACATGAAAGAAACCTGACCCTGTAGATATAGAGCTAACAAGAAGAGATGAATAGACAAGGAGTTAGGTCCGCCATCTTACCTTGGGTCTCCTTCAGCGTCTGTGCACACGACAGAGGTTTCTTTGTGCTTCCTACGTGGTTATCACCATCATGCAAGAAAAGGGGGGATTTTGCACTTAAAGTAGGATTCTGAAATCCTTTGCCTCCTTGCAGGGCATTTTTGTCTTGGCTCTGCTTCTAGAAATGAAAAAAAAAAATGTTTAAAAAAAAAAAAAACACCCGGCATGGAGTTTTAAGTGTGAATCTACTCTGCATTTAATCAAGCTGATAGGTGCAACATTTTGTAGCAAAGAAACTAATGCAGTCTAATTTGCTCAAGTTCTCTGCCAAAGCCTTATTCCAGCAATCTGTTCTTTCCCCTTTTAGCACTGACTGTTGCAAGTAAGGATAAATGATGTAATCTCTATTGTTCCTGCTCAAAAACCTGCCAGGGGCGGGGGGCTGGTAATGAGTCGATGCATTTGATTCTTTACTTGTGTTGCACATAGCAGGTGCTCAAAAAACACTTCACAAATGTGCCCCAGCCCCAACAATACTGAGGATTGAACCCAGGGCCTCAAGCTTACAAGGCAAGTACTCAACCATTCAACTACATCTCCAGCCCTTCAGATTCATTTTCACATAGTAATGAATTAGCTCTTGGGGCCAGCTGTTTGCCAAGCCTGATGACCTGAGTTCAAACCCCAGAGCCCACCTGGTGAAAGGAGAAAACAGATGCCTACAGGCTTTCCTTTGACTTCCCCAAGAACTGTAGCATGCATGCCACCACCTTCCATACCCACACATACAAAATATTAAAAATATATTTTTTAAAAAACTCACTCGTTTTCCAATGAGCCTTGCTATAAGCTAACACTATCTGACACCTGTATCATTGAGTTATCTCCTGTGTGACTAAGGCTTACCGCATTATTAGCTCCTTGAAGCTTGGATTATTGGGTCTCTCCATTTTCTGAGTTTCTGAACATTTTCAATGCCTGCCTTCCTTTTCCAGCCCCATCTTCATATATTCTCTTGTTCCAACAGGCATTTAATGTTAGTTGATTGATTAATTGATTGATTGATTGAGAGACCTTAGGATGACCAAGCACTATTTAGACCTCAACTATAATCCTCAAAGAATGGCTGGATTGGGGTGTGGATAAAAGCCCAATCCAGCCATCCTCATGTTCCAGTGGTAAACCTTTCTAGCATCTAACACGTTTGAGAGAGGAGAGGCAGAGATACCATATGGATACACACTCAAGGGATAGGCTATTGTGAAGCTTCCAAAGCAGGTGTGAATCACATAGCTCTAGAGTGCTCACTCTGGGTAACGGCCAACGCCTCAGCTTTCTCCACCATGGAGAAGCGGCTGTTGCTTTCCCAAAACTAGGTAGATCAATCCTCTTGAAAGTGCAGAAAATTAGGTCACAATATTCTGCCAAAGATTGAAGAATGCACCAGACACCTCAGTTGTTTCTTTAACACTTAGGGCTTCCTGAGTCCAAACACAGTCTCTTCAAGCACTTTCCCTTCATCATCTTAAAATACATGGATATTTTAGGGGATCGTTAATCCATATGCTTTTCATTTAAATCATCAAAATATTGTTTTGAAAGTCTCATTTGATGTCTGGGAAACTTTATGAGCATTATTTGGAAAATTTAAAACCCTGCTTTCAGGGGAGGGGAAAACCAGAAAGTTGGGTTTTTCCAAGCATTTGGTGCCTTCAACACAAAAAGATTTGACAGTTTTCCCAAATCTTAGTGTCACAGGGCTTGAGGAGTTCAGAGCCAGTGGCCTAAAACTCCTTGCCTCTTCTGTAGGCTGTAAATAGAGGTCCCAAGCATATGAGGCTGGGGTGAATCTAATTAGAATCTGTGACAATCCAGAACAAGAGAGCTCTTCCCATCTGCAGGGTCCCGAGTGTGCTTTACAACATATGCCCCGGAACTGGATTTCATGTGCATCCCATGTGCAAATGTCTAGCTAGTCTCTTTTTTTCTCTCCCCACCCCCATCTCCCCATGATGACTCTCCTGGCCACAATCCTTGGTGAGATTTGCCCGAGAGCAGCATCCCCATAAACCTGCCTTTAATATATTCTAATCTGGCTTGAACTGTCTTTATTTCACCAGCAGCGAAGAAATACCTATCAATTAGCAGCAAAGAGGCATAGAGAATGGAGTATGAGCCCTGAGAACTTCCCAAAGGGCTTATTTTGAGCCAGCAGGACAGAAAAAAAAAAAAAAAAGGCTTTCCTGGTTGAAGAGATTTCAGTCAAAAGCAGCACTTTCTCACTTCTGGCCATGGCAAGCACTTAAATATGAAAGAAAAGAGTCACCTCCATAGACTAGTAGACCATGTGCTGGATCACATGTGCGTGCTTCAGCGGGGACTGGTGAATGCACACACAGAAAACTGTCCAGAAATGCCTGACTCTAGCACTTATAACTCAAGATGCACTTGGAGGGAATCAAGAAGACAGCCCAAGCTACAAAGTTCACCCACCCACGCTGGCAGGATGGCGTCCTGATGCACTTGAAAGCTGAGGAGCATTATGATGGTGAGCCCTCTCCAGGGTTCAACAGAGCACATTGGAGTAGGTGCTTTGTGAGACTTTTAGTTCACTAATCCTGTCATATTCTGAAGGGACATTGTAGACAACTGTGTCTGGCCATCGGTGATGTTTGAGAATATTGAGGGAGATTGGAAGAGCTAAGCATTTTAGCTGGTCTGAGAAAGGGAGGCTGATTCCATGACAGACTTCAAACTGGCAATTAAGAAGACTAGGCAAGTCCAAGGAAGCCCATACAAGTCAATTACTAATAGAAAAACAAAAAAACAAAAACAGACAACACAATAAATAAATAAATAAATAAATAAATAAATATATAAATCAGGAGAAGGCTCCAGCCTTCACACCCCAGAATGCCTAGAGATAAAGTAAGACAAAGCTCACCTATCATGTATAAACTTCCTAAGTCCAGGGTATTATTCTCCTGAAAATCATGGCCCCTTACAGGTTAAGTAGTCCTTCTCTCAGTGACGAAACATTACTTTCTACAATGAGTTTGGGTTTTTTTTTTTTTTGTTGTTGTTGTTTTGTTTTGTTTTTTTTGTAATAAAGTCTCTCTGAAAGAGATAATTTTTTTTTTTTTTTTTGGTTTCTTAAATTGTGGGTTAAATTTCACTTATGAACTTTGGACTACAAATCATGCTATAATAAGAAAGATTCTAGATTAAAAGTTCCATGAGCAATAAATGTGTGCAGAACGGGTAAAAACAAACAAACAACCAACAACCCCATAAGATTGATGTTAATAATGCGCACTGATGTTTATTTCCCTGCCTTGATCATGGGTCATGATTTTATGTGAGATGACATAATGAGGGAAAGCCAAAGAAATATGTCTGAGGATTCTGCCAGCATCTGTGTGTGTGTGTGTGTGTGTGTGTGTGTGTGTGTGTGTGTGTGTGTGTGTGTGTGTAAAAGTGCCAGAGAATGACTTCAAGTGTCAGTCTTCCCACCTCAATCCTTTGATACAGGGTCTCTCCCTGATCCTGGAACAAGGTTGGCCACAGGTAAGCCATAATGATCTTCCTGTCTCCAACCCCCAAAAGCACTGGAATTACAACCTCTGGAGGCACAATAGTCCACCAACCTAGCTCACTCACTTGGTGAAACCGAGACAATAAGAGAACCTGTCTCAAACAACAATCTAAAGAACCCACTGTGGTGGCTCATGCCTTTAATCCCAGCACTTGGGAGGCAGAGGTAGACAGAGCTCAGTGAGTTCAAGGCTGACCTGGTCTATGCAGCAAGTTCTAGGCCAATCAAGCTATATAGTGAGATTCTGTCTCAAAAAATAAGATAAAATGGTGGAAGCAACACTGGAGGCTGACACACATGTGCGCACACGCACATGCACACACATGCAGAGAGAGAGAAGAGATTCTTTTACTTCTCATGTAGAAGAAGAAAAGAGGGAAGGAAAAAGTAAAGGCAGGAAGAGTGGAGAGAGCAAATGTGTAGGTCCTGAAGGTTTTGAATCCAGCAGACTCTTGAGTCACATCCTCCTCCTAGTTTTATGACTTGTTAAACTCTGAGTTTCTGTTAACATTTGTAATTATCAGAGGTTGAAGAAATACTGCAGAGGTCTACTGTGTAAATTAAATTGAGTGTTTTGCCCAATATACCTAATAATACCAAACAGAGTAAGTATTGCTCAGTACACATTCAGAAATCGCCCTAGTCCCAACGCCTTTGGGTAATAAGGGTTGAAATTCATTCATCTTCCTTTTAAAGTTCAATTACCGAGCATCATGAGTGATCTTTCTCTGGAATGCTGTTGGCACAAAACCTGCCAGATGAGCTGCTTTTCCTCTGCCATAAACTTGATATAGTTCCATTTGCAAAATTAATTAAACTCAAAAAAGAGGATCCCATCTGTGAATGAAGTATTTTTACTTTAGCCCACACGCACACTAATTTTAGCCCCTTAAAATACTTTTTCCTTTTGGCCTACTTTTCAGTTTTTGGCTAAGTCCCAGATATATAAAGAACTTAGATAAGTTCTAATTAGATGTGGCAATTATATTAACAAAATTAGTAGTTGTCTATTTATCATTAGAAGGGTAACTTCTGGGTCTGGCATGACCTTGGTAAAGACAGAATGACTTGGTTCATGCCCTGGGACAGGGCCAACAGTCATGGGCCTCCACGATTGTCAAAGGTTGCTGTGTGCATAAGGCTTGCTTGTACAATAATGTACATATTTTACATTCCTTCTCTAAGGAATGTCCTCCCTGTTAAAGTTATGGCTCCATGATAATCGGAGAAAGCACAAGTCCAGGAGGCAATGGTGTGGCTGATGTCTTAGCAAAACAGTAAATATGGGACCTTCAGGACAGCCTTGAAGACTGTGGAAAAGACTCTAAAAACATGAGTTCAAAAGTACATGATTTCTCGACTATGCAAAAATATAAGAATGCAATATGAATTATATAAAGAGCTTCACAGACCTAAAGGAGTGGAGGCAGCTACACTATGAGCCAGCCTGTCAGAAAGACACAAAGACAGGCAGATACAAATGCAGACAGATTGCTGAGTTCAAGGTCAGCCTGGGACAAAGATAATTTAGGTGCAGGTATGGTAGAAGCAGTAATTTCAGGACAGGGTTCCCACCCAGCTAGTTTATTGTCTGTTCTTAACAGAGGCAGGCCTATAACCTCCATTTCTGTGCAATGTTAAAAGGAAATGTTTACTTGCTGTCTCTAAGTTTATGATCTACAAGAAATGAATTATCCAGAGAATTTTTTTATAGAATAGCAAGAAAGAACTGCTTGGAAGATTGTCTGGAGCAGAGGGGAGGGTAAGAGGGAGAGGGAGAGAGAGAGAGAGAGAGAGAGAGAGAGAGAGAGAGAGAGAGAGAGAGAGCGAGCTGTCCAAAGATCTCGATTTGACTTTCAGTTGTTTGTTTCACTGCTCCCAGACACCCCTTTCTCTGAACCCCTCTCCAAGCTGAGGCTGCTCCTTGTCAGGTGACCATGCTCAACATTCTACACATATTGTCTCACTCTGTTCTCTCTGTGTTGGATAACTATTTAAATCTCCATCTTCCTGCCCAAGGTCCCAAACCTAATTATCTATAAAGCCATTAACTTTAGGCTGGGAGACTCCAAAGCCCAAACTTCTAGCTTGTAGAACACTGAGACACTTTCTGTTTCTTCTGTGTAATCAAAGGGCTGTGAAATAGCTTCGGGCTTTGGGTAAGGAGTCTGGTTCTTTTGATAAAGTAGGTTAGGAGGAGGTAAGAAGAAAAGGAAAGGAGAATAGGAAAGCTGTAATTGAGGGAGATCAAAATACCCCACCCCGGGGGCAGAGGAGGTGGAGGGTAGGGATGCTTGGAAAAGCCATGTGGAAAGATCCTATTTTATAAGCTTTCTAAGTATACATTTTATGTTTTTATAAGCTACCTACATGCATATTCCTATTAAGGACTTTAAATGGAGTTATACAGGAATGATGCTCTTCCCAGAATCTATAGGATGCCAAATAAAAAGCCCAATGCCAGGTGGGGGATATCTCCTTTAGAGTTCTTAGTTGGATGTCTCAGAAACTTTAAAACTAATACAGGATGCCATTCCTCTTGGTTACCCACCAGCATTTAATGGTAGACTCTTTTATTGAAGACATTGCACGTCTTACACACAAAGACATGGGAAAATCAAGTTTGTAAGAACCAGGGAGCTTCCTCCCTGCTGGCTGGATTTTATAGTGCTAGATAATGTTATGCTGGGAGTCAATTTCAGTCTTACTTAGCTATGAACCCAGTGAACTCTGACCATAACTAGTATGACTAGGTGTGCCCATGGGCAGTAGTAAAATGGACATTACGGAGGTAACCCAACCACTTTCTAATTGAATTTAAAGTCTGCTCCATAGGAGAAAATGCCTGCCTGATATTGTAAATCTACCCAACAGCCTATGGTTGAAGCACTTATAGGACCCAGAGGTGAATCTACTACTATCGTTTAACTAACTGGGCATAGTATCAAACTGTCTTTCTTCTAAATTCGTGTCTCTATACCATAAATTAGTGCAGATATCAGTCCACATCAGAGAGGAGTATTTTTGTGCAGTATATGTAGTCAATGCAGGAACTCACAACAAGTAAGACATCTATATATCATCCCAACTCCCAAGGCTCTGGGACCATCATGGAAAAGAAAAAAGAAAGAATGCAAGAGTCAGAGGTTGGAAGGATCTGACCAAAATAATGTCTTCTGACCATGAAGGCCCAGTGAACTCATAAACCCCACAGTGGCCATGGTTGCTTGCATAAGGTCAAGCCAGTCAATCCTCCGGTGTGCAGGTGGGAGGAGCTTACAAACATTGACCCTCCCCACCTGAGAAGCTACTAATATCTGTCTTCCTTAAGTGT
Organism: Micromys minutus; assembly: GCF_963924665.1. Taxonomy (NCBI): domain Eukaryota; kingdom Metazoa; phylum Chordata; class Mammalia; order Rodentia; family Muridae; genus Micromys; species Micromys minutus. The sequence goes on from NC_137976.1 coordinate 49,304,113, forward strand.
ATGGCCCCTAGTAGATCAACTACAGTTTAATGAGTGGCTCCCTACCCATGGTCTTGGTGAGTTAGGAGGGGGAAAAATACAAGATGAAGTTGGGTGAGAGTAGGGGCTGGAAGTGTACCTGGGAGGAATTGTTGGCATGAGTGTGGGGTAAATATGATATAAATATATTGTATGCATGTATGTAATCTCAAAGAGTTAATAAAAACATATTTAAAATATACCCCAAATACAGTTTGATGCTTTCAAGTTGGATAGCTAGAGAAGCTTCAGTGCTCTGAGGATATGACCATGCCTCTCTGAAAAGCTGTTCTTCTGAAAAGAGATTTAAATGTATCTGCTTCAGCATAGCAGTAACCAGATATTTAAGGGCCCAGCCTTTTAATGCCATCCCTTGGGAGGTAAAAGATGTGGAGCTCTATGGGGTCAAAGCCAACCTGGTCTACCTAGAGAGTGACAGCCCAGCCAGGGTTAATAGTGAGAACTTGTCCTACTCCCTCACCTTCATCCCTTGTCAAAGGATAAAGTTAGAGAGAGACAGAGACAGAAACAAAGACAGACTTCTTTCTATATAGTAAAGACATTTTCACAGGATGAAGAGAAAGGGGTCTGCCATCTGCTCAGACACAGATGAACACAGGTGGCTGTTCCCAGGGGGCTTCATCTGCATGAGATGGTCCATGCTGGTGTACACACACTCTCCCCTAACCTTCTCCAGCCTGGGCTACCTTCTTTCTTCCAGACTCTAAGCCCCTCCCCTGCTAAGTTCTATCTAATTCAGGTTTCAAACTTTATACAGGCTTCTCTGCCAGTGCTTATGGACAGATTTTAGGCTTTATATTTTTTCTTAGATCCCCATTAATCTGTATATTGTAGATGCTTTTCCTGGACCAAAATGAATGATCTTTCCATAAGGAAAGGTGTGGATTTGGAGTTTCCTTACACAGTCAAGAATCCAGTTCTTAAAAAAAAAAAACAAAAAAAAACAAAACAAAACAAAACAAAAAATCCAAAAAACAGAGCATTCCTGGAAACAGCTCTGATTTACACTGTTCCAACTTTAATAAATGTCTTCTGAAGGCTCATCCAGGACAGAACCATCCAGGAAACGTCTCTGAACACACATCATCCTCATTCGAATTGCAGCCTACCTCATTTTAGACAATCTTCTGGAGTTATTATCCATTTTGCTTTCTGAAGAATTCCTACCTTTGGTTAGTCGACAGCCTGGTAAATGCTATGGTGTTCACTGCTCATATATGGCCTACAATAGTGACCATGTGCCAGACACAAGAAGGACAGGTTTCCTACTTTCCAAGTAGCAGAGAATCTAGTCTGAGAAACCGGCAGGTTTGCTGATTCTAGAAGGCAGCAGAAGTGAGGGACCAGCAAGGTTGTAGACCTACTCCAGCTGTGAAGCCATGGGAGGCATCGAACAGAAAAGGCTGCTGGGTCTTGGCATGTGTGTTGCAATGGGTTGTGGTGTGAGAGATGTTTGTGGCAGCTGTAAACAGGAACTGTTATGTCCTTATTAGGAATAATTATTTCTCTGGGCAAGGCAGGGACCCTTGAGGCATTTAAACACATCTTGTTTGTGAATTCCTTTCTCTGCCGTGGACCTAGCCTGGCTTTTCCAGTCCTCCAAGAAGAACTCATGGTAGGCCAGTGCTATGGGTGTTTTTTGAGACGGCTGTTTGTCAGGGCCCAAGAAAAGAAAAATTCAGGGAACTCCATGGATCTGAACTCACCTCAATTCCAACTTCTCAAGTTTATTCCTCAACACTGGGCCTTGTGTAGCTCTCCTCTTTCTAGAGTGGCCTTAAGACAGGCCTGGCAAATGTTCTGTGATGGCAGAACTCTGGGCAGAAATTCAGGGGAGTAGACGTGGATGCTCGGCAGCCTGCATTTGGAGAAGCAAGGATTCAGCAGAAAGTGTGGGTCATAGAAAGAGCAGAGCAGTATTTCAGGTCTCCTGAGGATGGAGCAGAAAAACCCTCAGCCCTCAGTGCCAGGGGCCACTTTGATCTGCCTCAGTTGTAAAGGGCTGATTGAACACAAACTATGATTCAGATAGCTTTGAAATTCTCGCTCTGCCTCTTCCTATATTTGCCGTATGAAGTAGGAGAGTGGGAGTCACCACGTGCAGTCATGCAGACTAAATGATATGCACCCATCTTGAGAAAAGCACCATTAAGTGATATCGACATCACAGAGGTGCTCACAGTAGTCTAGGTGATGTGGCCTACTGCACACCTAGGCTGTGTGCTGAGAGGTAAGGAGCTGAGAGTCACAGTGGACTTCTGGGATGGAGGAGGTTTGGGTAGATATTTAGAGTGCTGAGAGGTTGGTAGCAGGGCCTGGTGAGTGGAGAAGAGGGTCAAAGCAAGGGTTACCAGAATGGAGAAAACGGGAGCCTTGGCAGTGGGTACCACTCCATACTTTGTTGGGTTTTGGTCTTCCTAACCACATAGTTGAGTTTTGGGAGACATCCCAAAGCACCACATTGAGGCTCACAGCAGTGGGGATGAAGCACTGAGCTTTCTGTCTTCAGATCACGGTCCCCTACCTGGCCAGAAGCTCCCATGCACCATCCCAGGGTGCACTCACCTATCAGTCCAATGAGTTCTCACTTCGCTCTTGATTGGGTCAGATGGCCTTCAGCCATGAATCCATATTTCTTCGTGTAATTTCATGTCCTGATTGCTTATCTGTATGTTTTATGAGCTGAAGCAAAAGTGACTGTGTCTTCCTAATTTCCAGTACCAGGCACCATTAACTGAGCCAGAATGGACTTAGTGTAAGTTGATAGAATACATTTCAAAACAATATACTGGTCTCAGAGATATATCCATCCAGGTCTCTGTGATGTTTGGACTTATAATTCTCTTAGTTTGTTGTTAGGCATGAAAGAGAGAGTAGTTATTTTTAAAACAAATAAAAGTCATAGTGGCAGAGATTAGTGGAAGGCCTGCAAAGGGATGCACAGAGAGGGCTTAGGGGAGTGGGTGGGTCCAAACGGCTAGGAATGACTTGAGGAAAAGGTGTAAGAGATAAAATGTATACCCAACGTGCCTTGATTGAATTTGGTCTTTAATTGTAATCTCCAGCTCAGCCTTGTTCATTCCCCATTCTGCACACCAGCGTCCCCTCTCAGCCTCAACTATTCCAAACTACCTCACACACGTCTATCCCTCATCCCCAAACTCCACCCCCTGCCCCAGTGAAGCGTCTTTTTGGTTTCCTGCTTCATGGACGAGGAGAAGCCTGTTTTCAGTTAAAGCTTTGCTCGTCACACAGAGATACCTTTTCCGTATTCTTGTTTTCCTTCTTCAAGTGTAATATTTCCAATCCACTCTCCACAGGGGAGCCAGCCCTGCCGAAGGGTGGAGGAGAGCATGTGGACAGAGAAAGGGGGCGGGGTCCTTGGAGGCCTGCCCTGAACAGCCTGTGACTGACCCCTGCGAAGGCTGTAACAGGAGCTTTCTTCCTTTGGGTTAGAGAAGGTGACCCTGTGGCCAGTTTCAGCACATGGCAGAGGTCAGCTCTGCCATCTCTGTGGCTGAAGTCTGTGAAGCCCCCCTGATCTTCTTTATTAATTCTCTAACTCCAACTGCCTGGAGATGCTAAACAAACCTAGTGCATCTGTGGGCGGTGGCGGGGGTGGGGGGCGGGGTAATTTTTCTTATCAGTGGCCTTTGAAGTTTTCTGGCCCTGCTGCTATCAAGACAGCCAAGCTCGGTTCCAGGGAGAAGGGCTCCACTTTCTTCATGTGACTTCTGTACTGTTTACCTTTTAAAATTCTGCTTCAAGCTCTACGAACCTGGAATTTTTCTTGCTCTTAGAATGCGACTTGAACAGTTTAAAAACCAAGACCGTTGGCATCTATGCCTCATAGATCTCCAGTTCTGAGTACACCTCAGCAGTGTATCTGCCAACAAATTCCAGGCAGGATGGAAATGAAAACATACATAGACTCTTTCTCTTCTGACTAGATCCAAGAAGTTGCCTGTGGGAGAGCTGCTTAGCACCTCAAAGGTGCTGAGGGGCTGAGTTAACACACACACACACACACACACACACACAAGCCCTTCAGACAGGAAATTCAAACTTGCTCCCTGAGAAAAAATATTTTCATGGATCCTGAAGGCTGGCCCAAACTTGTCAAACCAGTAAGTGTCTGAATTGTGAACGTCAAGTGTTGCTGTGTAAGAGCGCTTGGTATGATCTTTTTTTTTTTTTTTTTGTTTTGTTTTGTTTTGTTTTTTTGTTTAAAAAAAAAAAACATGAACTATTATAAAGCAGGCATTGTGCTAAGAGCCTTGCTAGCACTTGGAGGTTTGTCAGGGATTGACTGCCACAAAGCAACCCCAGCCAGCCATGTAAGTGGGCTGGGCTCCATCTCTGCCCATTTGGAGCGCCACTTCAGGACTCCTTGACCCTAGGGTTTAATGGCTGGAGAATCATCTGATTGGTTCAGGGAAGGCAAAAGAAATTGAAAAAGTCTCCCCACAGCCCTTCTTGCAGGAGGAACAAAAGCCATGGGAAATGGACTGTGGGGAACAGTAGGGGGTCAAGAGCTCTTTGCTTTGAAGAGAAAAACTGGAGATTCCTGTCAGATCAGAGGTCCAGAGCATTCTAAGAAGTAAAGAACACAGGCTATTCATAACCATATGCAAAGCAGGCTTGATTACACCTTGAAGCTCCTGGGCCCAGCCCCCAGGCACCTGGGTGCAATTATCAGGATCCCTTTCACCCAGAAGAGTGCTTGGCTGAAGTTCCCAGCCTTGATTCTGCTCCACGTCCTGATCCCTTTTCTGAAGTGGACTTGAAGGAGTCAGGTGAAAGAGGGACACTGGCTGAGAACCCTGGGAATGTATCACTGCTTCCTAATCGTACATCTTCCTTACCTTTACCTTCAATGACTTCCCGATTCCTCTGCACACATCATCATAGTAACTTTGATTTGAATCCTTAGAAACACAGAGAGGTCTGTGGGGTGATATTAATGTAATTAGTAACATTCACTGCACAGTCCTTGCATGTAGAGTCTAAGAATGAGAACTTTGAAAAGGAAAAAATAAAATAAAATAAAATAAAACATAGTCCTCATCTTCTAGGATTAAACCTGTTCCACTATGATCCCCCACTCCCACCCCCTGCCAACATTCATGTTGAAACTTCATCCCCAGTGGAATAGTACTGGGAGGAAAAGATCTAAGATGTTAGTCATTAGGGCTCTGCCCTTGTGAATGAATCCATACCATGTTTAAACAAGCTTGCAGAAGTGGGATTTTTCCTTCCTGTTCTTCAAGACCGCGTAGCATAGAGTCAAGCCCTCCCCAACAGAGGACAAACCTAGAAGTTCACTGATCAGTGGCTTCTCGGTCTTAGACAAGTGCTAATAAACACATTATCCGGCCTTGGCATCCATAGCAGCATAAACTGTACCAAGGGGCCTTCCAAGTGGAATGGTAGAACCCACCCAGAGGATTATTAAATGCTTTCATATGGAGGACGGGGAAGATCTCCATGGGCTTTGAGTAAGAAAGCTTCTCTGAAATGATGCATTTAAGAGAAGAGATATGAAGTGAACAGGAGGGCTGGAGAGATGGCTCAGTGGTTTAGAGTACTAACTACTCCTCCAGAGTTCAAAATCTGAGTTCAAATCCCAGCAACCACATGGTGGCTCACAAACAATCTGTAATGGGATCTGATGCTATCTTCTGGTATGTCTAAAGACCAGTGTATCAACAGCGTGTACACGTACATAAATTACATAAATTTTAAAAAATGAGCAGGAGCAAGGCTAACAAAGATCAGAAAACAGTTTTTTGCAGAAGAAATGCAAAGTCCTATTGGCTGCAATGTTGTATTTTATGAACTAGAGAACACATTTTCTGTGTTGTTTGGGTTTTTTTCTGAAATTGTTTTAGCTATAGAGTATCCCATTGTTCTAGTTTGTTTTTTATTGTTGTGATAAAACATGGATCAAAACAACCTGGGAGGGAAAGGCTTGATCTTGTCTTACACTTTACAGTCCACAAGGAAAATAAGAGCAAGAGCTCAAGGCAGGAACCTGGAAGCAGGAACTGAATCCAAGATCTGGAACTGGCTCCACCTGGCTTGCTCAGGTACCTTTATCATAATACAGCCCAGTCCACCTGCCCAGGGATGGGAATGTCTACAGTGAGCCCAGACCTCCTACATAAATTAACAATGCAGAAAGGTACACATAAACATGGCAACAGGCTCATTTGATAGAGGTACTTTCTAAACTAAACTTTCCCCTTCCCACACATGTCTAAGTTTGTGCCAAGTTAATAAAAATAAGCCAGTATCTCTATTCT
>NC_137976.1:49310656-49350246 GCF_963924665.1 Micromys minutus
AAAAAAAAACATTTAGAAAAATTTGAAGTTATCTTCTTGTCTTGTATCATACACTAAAATATGTTCTTAATGGTATAGAAATCTAAACTCAAGGAGACAGTAGCAAAACAAAACAAAACTCTAAAAAAGTGTGTTTATTTAAATCAATGAGAAAAAAACATAAACAAAAAAAGATGTAAAGGAAAAGATCTATGCATTTACTGTGCATCAATTCAGATGTTTCTCTTTCAGAAGACTTTAAGTGTAAGCTTAGTCCCCAAAGACAAATAGGTACCATGAATGGTTTTCACGATAGCAACACCTGATGTGTTAAAAGCTTACCAGGCATTCTGGGAAATGCATAATTTATTTGCTTTTCTTTCTTCTTTACGTACTTTATGAACTCTTTATAAAAATCCTATAATTTTATTACTGCTTTTTACTCAAGTCTTTTCAGTAACTACACATTGATCATTCCATTTTCATTAGTGGGAATTACTATTAAAGTGAAAAGTACAACAAATATAATTTGGTATATTATAACTGGCTTTCATTTGAGAGTCTAGAACCAGGAAGTTAACTAGACCAAGCACAGGCCAGAATGTGCCTCTCTACCATAAACACAAGTTAAATGCATGGGCAGAGTAAAGAAAGTGGCACAGGAAGAGCAGATGTGAGGTGCAGAGATGGATGGAACGGTTAAAGTTTAGTCTCAGTGAATGGTTAGTTGTGTGTGCTGGAGCTAAGCATCTATGACTCTGCTACCTGTTATAAGAGTAGGTTACACTCTATCTCCACATCAGGTGAATTATATACAGTAAAAGAAATATTGCTTAATATTTATTTTTCTATTCTCTGTGTGTGTATGTTATAAACAAAGGGTCTGTCTTCCAAACCTGCCTTACCCAGCTTACCCATGAGCTGCCTGTATCTGAGCTCAGCTCTCTGTACTCCTTTTATTTGCATAGAATCCTGGTGTGGATTTAATCACAACTGGACCCTCTAAGCTTACATTCTTCCCTTTTTTGTAGGAAGGACCCAGGTGCAGAACTTTTGGTAGGAACGTTCTTCTTTTACACAGGGAGCAGCCAGCCTGATTTATGGTTAGAACTGTCTCTGCCATCTATCTAAACCATGATAAATACCTTTCAAATAAATACCCATCTAAGTCCCTGAGACACACTCCAGAAACACCCTCTGACTTTCTCCACTATTGTCTCTGTCAACCCAAGAGAGGGCACCAAGGAACCAGGAACAGAAATATTATTAGAGTTTAAGTCCTAATTCCTGGAACTGTCTCCACAGAGCTCAGACAGAAGATTGATATGTTTACCAAGAAAGATAACACTTGTCAGTAGAAAGTCCTTTGCAAGCCCTTGGATAAACAGAGGGTGTCTCTGGATTGCCCTCTGGCTTGGTGCCAGGACAGGGCCTCTGCCCTCCTCCAGAGAGAACAGCCCATGGACTACATCCAGCTTCCACAAGTAGGTCCCAGCTCTCGGCCACAGGCTGCTTCTTCCTTTACACTTCTTTATGATAAGGAAATACTTGAGGATGATTAAGAGTGTACAAGGAAATAATTCCTCAGAAAAGATTTGAAAGGCGGGACATGTATACTATGGTTAAACAATGACTAACATTGGCCCATTTAGTCTCTTGCTCATTCCTTTGGGCCATGGTATTGTTTAGACTAGCTTTTGAGGGACAAGGGCAAGGGATAGCTCATTCCCAAGTGGTCCTCACTGGTCAGACATCTCTTTACCATTTACTCGCGGAAGGAACATAGACCAAGGTTCAGACTCAGAATCTACAGTGTGTTTCAGTGACACAGTCCTTGACAGAATCCTTAACCTAACATAACATCTTTTAGTTTCATTATTGGTTAAACAAACATATTTCCCACTCCTTAAAAGAGTAGTTCCTAACCTGTGGGGTGTCTCAAATTACATATCCTGCATATCAGATATTTTTATTAGGATTCATAAGTAGTGAAATTACAGCTAGGAATAGTAACCCTAATACTTTTATGGTTGGGAGTCACCACAATAAGCGGGACTTTTTAAGGGGTCATAGCACTAGGGAGGTTGAGAAGCATCACGATAGCAGTAGTTTGGTGACTGAAGAGAGAGAGGGTGGTCAATAAATGCCACTTTCTAGAATTAATATTATTTACGCACCACTAATTTTTCCTGATTACCTTGTTTTGTCCTTCTCTTTTCTAAATAATAAAAGAAAGGTCCCAATAATAAATGTGTGGGGTTTTTTAAAGAGAGCACCATGGGAGAGATAACAAAACCACAGTGCTATGGTTGACCTTTCCCAAAACCTTTCCCTTAACCTAGCCTCACCGGACCAAATAAACTATTTTTAACGTTTTCTTCGGGTGGTTGTCCCATTTTTCTAATCACATGCTTACATCATATTTTTCTTCTTTTAGATAAAGCAGACATGACAAAAATAAAAATTCAAAAGTGTCAAGAGAACCATCTGTCACTGTTGTGAACAGTGTTATTCAGGTCTTCTGACGCTACACTTTGAAATCTATCTCCACAGGATGCTGTGATTAGAGGGTGTGTGAGATACTGACGAAGGCTTACTCCCAAAGCAGGAAGTCTCTGGAAGGGTAACCTTGCCCATCTTCTTGGGGACCCTTCCTTTAGATGACCTCATCTAATATCTTCTTTCTGTCCCTCTTTCTTGGTTTTGGTAACATGGCCACATGTAATGAATTTGAAAGTATACTTAATGCTTTGATTCTATGAAATAGTTTGAGAAGGTTTAATATCAATTCTTGTTTAAAAATTCAGTAAAATCCCGCAGTGAGGCCTAGTCTAGGCTTCTCCTGGTATGAAAGCTTTTTATTATTTATTCAGTTTCATTACTTGCTATTGGTTCACATTAGTTTTTATGTCTCAGTGGTTATTTTTTGGTAAATAGTATTTGCCCATATATAAACATGTTTCCATTTCTTAGGTATAGTGGCCTATGCCTCCAACCCCAGCATTAAGAAAGTGGAGGCGGGAGATTTGAGATGTTGAATTCAGTCTGAGCTACACCTTATTTCAAAACAAAACAAAACGAAACAACAACAAAAAAAACCCCTCAAGGTCTAAAGATTTAATTTAGTACCATAACACTTCCTTAGTGTATATACAAGGGTTTGAAACTCACCTTTGCAACAACACCCAACTGCAATGTCTCTATTTTTACTTCTGATTTTATTGTTTTAGGTCTTGCCTGTATTTTCTTGGTTATTCTAACTATAATATCTGTATCTCAGATGCCAGTGTTTTGTTCTGTTAATTTTTCATACATTTTTAAAATTTTGTTTACTTCTGCTCTGACATTTGTATTTCTTTTCTTCCTCTAACTTTAGATTTGTTTTTGTTTCTTCAAAAGCTTTGAGATGCATCATTTAGTTATCTATTCAAAATCTACTTTTGGAAGTCATGGAAGTTCAGTTGGTAAAGTGCTCACTAAACATACATGAAATCCTGGATTTTATACCTAGCACCATGTAAACTAAACATTGTGGCACATGCCTATATTCTCTGCACTTTGTGGGTAGAAGCAGGAAGTCCAGAGTTCAAGTTCATCCTTAGCTGCAGAGCAAGTTTGGGTTAGAGGACATCCTGAGAAACACACGGCTCTGTTTCCAAACAACAATACTAACCTACTTCTTTGATGTAGTCCCTTGCTGCTATAAACTTCCCTTTTGGCTAAGTGTGGTAATACATATTTGTCATCCCAATATTCTGAAAGCTGAAGTAGAAAGACCACACATTTGAGACCAGCCTTGGCTACATTGTGATGTTCGCTCTTGTAGTGATAAATGTTAATAAATCCTAATGTGGGGTTACTACTCACCTTAATGATTTATGTTCCTAAATGAAACACACACAGCCTTTGTATTTTAATATGGCTCAAACAGCACAATAGCTGGGCAACTGCCTAACCTCTATGCTGTTAGAATCTATCTCCCACAGATAATTCCAAATTACTATTTACTGATTTCTATGTTTTATCTTAGCTGCTCTTGACCCAACTGAGAAGCCCTCTGGGCCTTGTTCTCTTGGATCCTTTACAATGGCGGCTCTGCTTTTCTGTCCTACACACTCTTAAGGCATGACATTTCTCTTCCTCCTCTTTCCTCATGGTCTCAAGCCTAGGAACCCTAAATACCACATCTCTTCCCACTCTCCCTCTCCCCTGCTCCCCCTATCCCCCTGATCTCTCTCTCTCTCTCTCTCTCTCTCTCTCTCTCTCTTTCTCTCTGTCTCTCTGTCTCTTTTTATCTCTGTCTCTCTTTCTCTCTCTCTCCTCTCTAACTATTGGCTGCTGGCATCTATATTTACCAATAAGAATCCATTAGGGGCCCTTTCCCAGACATTTTCTCCTGCAAACTATTTTGGGGGATCCAATTAGCATAAGAATGCAAGCAGCTACACTCTCTAAAAAAATCAAACACACAAAACACAAAATACATTTTTTGTTTGTTGATGATAAGCTAGGAAGGCCAATTATGTAACTATCTTCATTTTTTTAGAAAAGAAGCTACTACAACAATCTCATTTTGTTGTTGTGTGCTTTTGATTTGCTTTGTTTTTAAGAGAGGGGCTTTTTATATAGTCCTGGCTGTCCTGGAGTTCACTGTGTAGACCAGCCTGGCCATAAACTCAGAGATCCTTCTGACTCAGCCTTTTGCCAGAAATAAATTAAGCAAGCTGGGACTGAGTTAGAGACACTCTCGTTCTGTCTGGCTTTCAACATGCCAGTTGTTCTGTGTGGGCTTCAGCTGGAAAAAGGCCTATAAACCACAAATTCAACCTGCTGGGCAAGCTGTGCCTAACTGTGAAATAGTGGCATGACTGCTGTGGGGGTAACCAACCACCCTGTGGATTTGAGGCTTGCTTCTCTGAACTGGAAACTTCTGGCTTTTTTGGAAAGTCAGTTATGTCATATGGTGTTTTGCTGGGGCACACAGGAGGAAGGACATTCTGCTAAAGCAAGCACATGAAAGGAAAGACGCATGATGTTAAGAAGGAATGTGAATATGACCCAACAGATGGCGCACGACTCTGGACAGTATTGGTAAGCTTTGCCATTCCTAACTAGTCATTGCTTGTTGACTTCATAGAAAGAGGCACACCAAAAAACTTCTGGTAGTGCTCTGGCAGCTTCTTGCCACTTCCAGGGAGTCAGGAGGATTGGCGAAGTGAAGTGGAAGTTTCTGGATATGTCAGCTGATTCAGACTCATGTAGAGTTCTGCTAAAACAGACTCACATGGTGTTTAGCTGAGGCCAGACACACACACACACAGTGACAAAGTCCCAGAGACTGTCTTTCTTAGCCACGCAGGAGTCGGGATACTCTCAAGAGTTTGGGAAAGTGGGGTGCAGATAACAGCCAGCCTAGGGTAACACTGTATGGTTATTCTTGCAATGGAAGGGGAGGTTTCTACTGGGTGATGGAGCTTCCTCAGCACACTGATGCTAATTTTGCTACTAGCAAAGACATTTATCCCTAGTAGCTACAGCGGTTGCAATGGGCCTGAAGCATTTATTCTTTGGCCTGTCAGCGAACTCATAAACTGAATAGTAAAGGAGGTGCCAGGTACCATATCATCCCCAATGTGTCACTCTTGTCCTGACAGCAATACATAGCCACACAAGGTCTAGGACCCTGAAGTAGTCAGAACACTATATAAGTAGGGCAGTTCTGAGGCTGGGGCCAGTCAATGCTCCCCTCAGACCCTGGACTGTGTGCACCCGTGGGCAGAGATGTGACAAGAAATGAGGTTCCCCTTCCCTCACATGCACATGGGGCAGGGTGAAAGCCATAGCTAGAGAGTTGTCCGAGGCGGCTTTAGCACATCCTTGGAAGTAGAACAGCACATGGAATCATGGTATTCTCCAGGCCCCTGTGCAGACAGATAGCTGAAGGACTGCTACTGACAGAACAGAGAGGGAACACCAGAGTAAAAGACCCCATCCCATATAAGTAGGAGAAGTACCTGGGTTCCTGCTCCTCGAGGGTGGTGCCTTTCCTACGTTCTTCTCTCTATGCAACATCCTTCTACAGGGCAGGACACTTCACGAAGCCCTTATCATTGGTTGTTTTGTTGAGCATAGAATAGACTGATTTAATGTGCAAGAGTCTTTGCCTGTGTATGTATGTGTACCACACGTGCCTCGTGACCTCAGAGGCCAGAAAAGGACATCAGGTCTCCTGGAACTAAGTCACAGGTGGTTGTGAGCCACAATGTGGGTGCTGGGAACTGAAGCCAGGTGTCTGCAAGAACAGCAGGGCTCTTAACTACCGAGATGTAGACGTTTCTTTAGCCTTTGATTCTCACATTTTAATTGTTTACATTATTATTGTTGTTGTTGTTGTTACAATATTTTTTTTTTGAGACAGGGTTTCTCTGTGTAACCTGGCAGTCCTAAAACTCTGTAGATCAGGCTGGCCTCAAACCCAGAGATCTGCCTGCCTTTGCCTCCCAATTGCTAGGATTAAAGGTGAGCATCACCTTTAATTTTTTATTTTAAAAAATAAAAGTTTTAATTTTTAATCATTCCCCCTTTGCTTCTTGGAAGTTTTTGTGGTTCTCTATTTCACTTTCTGGTGTTCCACAATTCCATACTAGGTCCATGGGTGCCTTTATTCCTTAACTATATAGTAAGTTCTCAGAACTCCAAACCCTGGGCACTGAAATGTGAAGATGCATCTCTCAAAACATCACCAAGGGGCCGGCCATTTGTGCTCCTTGAGAGAAGGGACCTACCCTCTTACCCCGTAACCAGCTCCAGTGTTTGGTGTCTCCGTACCTGTGGCTTGTCTGGCTTTGGAGAGGCAGAGGAAGTCCTCTATGAGTACCTGTCTGACCACTGACCACCCTGTTTTGTGCTTGGCACCTGGTAAAAAATGATTTGATGAATGAATGGGTGTTGCTGTTGTTTTCATGGTTGTTTACGGGGGAAACTTTGAAGTCCTTGGTATCAAGCTAAATCTGATAAACTAATTCATGCTAGCATGCTAATGGGAAAAGGCTGGGATCCAGGCTCTCAGGACCCAAACTCTCTTATCTCTACCAACCCAGCAGCCAACTAGCAGCCTGACTGCAACTCCTAGTTACCTGGAAAGAGAAAGAGATAATGGGGAGAAGAGGGAGTAGAGACAACGCTGCAGGGATAATCATGGCAGCTCATAAAGCTGAGCAATAGCCCGTGGAGGCCCGCATGCTGGAGGTTGGGTCTAAGGTGAAGTCCCATAGAACTGCACCGGCAAATGTGAATGAATACCATCGGGAACTGTCTTGCTCTCGGTAGATCCTCAACATCAGCTGTAGCAACCTTCACTTATTTGACTAATTAGGTCAAACTAGTCTAATTCTGTGGTAGTCAATAGGTCTAATTAACTACGGAAAAGCCCAGTAACATTTCTTGTCCTGCACTCATACAGACTTCATGAGTTCAGTATATCTTTGTTAGTTGGGTGTACTTGGAGTGGAAATAGAAGCTACACATGTGTGTATATATGTCTGCATGTTTAGCCAACGTGTGTGCATTCTCACACACTCCAGATAGTGTCTTGCAGGGCACTAAAAAGGATCTCTTTACAGAGGCTGGAGAGGTGGCTCAGCAGTTAAGAGCACCAACTGCTCTTCCAGAGGTCCTGAGTTCAATTCCCAGCACCCACATTACAGTTATCTATAATGGATCCGATGTCCTCTTCTGGTGTGTCTGAAGACAGCTACAGTGTACTGGCATACATAAAATAAATAAATAATTCTTTTTAAAAAAGGATCTCTTTGCTTTTAGCTAATCTTTCTCTCAGTAAGTCAGGAGGTTATAAAAATCTCCCAAGATGCCTTACAACATTCTTCCACCAACCTCAGGCTTCCTCACACTTTGACGGCTCACATTCTGTGCCGAAGGTCTTCCAGGGAAGGAGCTGGGGCTCTGGGGGTGTCTCCGACATGCAGTGCCACTAGAAGAAGGAAACATCTAACTAACTTTATCTCTTTTCCTCTCTTTTCTTTTTCATTGTGGGGCCGGGAGCCAGGAGAGGGGTTAGTAAATGTTTCCCTTCAGTGTCTCTGAGGACTCCCGACAGAGGCTGAGAGCTACCTGTTATAACTGTAGGCGGCATGCCTTAGTTCATCTGTCCCTGAGGAGGAAGAAGAGGAAGAGGAGGAGGAGGAGGAGGAAGAAGAAACCCTGAAAGTACTAAGCAATATACTAAGAAGGAAAAACACTGCAAACTAATTTGCAAAACTAAGGGAAATATAACTTAAACACATTGAAACAAAAACACCAAGAGAAAGAAAGAAAGAAAGAAAGAAAGAAAGAAAGAAAGAAAGAAAGAAAGAACCAACCATCCGACCAACCAACCAAAAAACCTAAAACCCAAAACACAAAGAACCTGAAATTCACATTGAAAAGGGGCCCAAGAGAAGGACCTAGAATGTGAGGTGTTTCCATATCAACGGAGACTTTAAGATGCTAACACTGGCGGAGAAGGTTAATTTTATTTTTATTTTTTATGTTTATACGTTTTCACCGGATACACATATGGTGGGGGTGGGGGTGGAGCTATCATGGACTGTCCTTTGCTAGAACCCACTGAAAAGTGCCATGGTTTCACTTCGGTCCTCAGTTTCCTCTAAGATGATCTGGGTCACTGCAGGGGTATTCAGACACAACAGTTCCTAGGTTCTTTATCTTCCAAACCACTTGTCCCTGTGGAACCCAGTGGAAAAGCACTGTGAGTCCCCGTTTGGTTTCAGACCAGGACAAGGGGCTGAGGGGCATATTTTACATACCAAGCTTGTCAGGCCTTCAGGTTCTCCCAGCATCCCTCAGTCCCTACCCGGCATGCCCTGTCCCCAACCTTAAACTTTCAAGCCTAGCATCTGGGCTGTCCTTCCTCCATCTAATCCAGACATTTACCCTCTACTTCTTCTCTTCTCTCTGTGCTCTTCTCTTTCTCTTCCCCCTCTCACCCCCTCTCTCCAAGGCGACTTCCCGGGCCTCGATCTTGGGGTCAATGAACTCACCCCCAGAGAGCAGCTTCCCAATAAACCTGCCTTTATATAATGTTATCTGGCTCGAACTGGCTCATTTCACCAGCGGTGGAGAAAGAACCAGTCAGTCCCTCCGTGGGAGAGACAGGACTGATTACATAACATAACAGATTTCGGTTCTAAAGGTGCCATAGACAGTTTGGGGCATAGACAGTCTCCATGTGAACTGGTAAAATCTCCATAGGCTCCCCTGAGCTACAGCTCTCAAAGTCTGCCCTTTGAAAGGAAGAGACAGAGACACCTACGTGATATTTCTCCAAGATGCTCAGTCAATTTTATTGATCAAGAAAGAGCAGAGGAGGCACAAGAAAATCACACAAACAAGAGCTGTGCTCAGTGAAGGAGCAACCGAGAAACGGTCGGTCGGGTGAGGTCAATGGGCTGGCTCTCTACAGGCGCGCATTCTGACTCTGGCCTCCAGAGGCTGGGCTGGAGCAAGGGCATCTGCATTTTGCACAGCTCCGCCCCTCTGTTTTGCCGGCAGGTAGCCTGCAGACCACACGTTTAGAAACACAGGCTAGAGATCTGGGGGGTGGCGTGTCAAGCAGACAGAGTCTGTGGAAAAAGAAACCCGAGTTGGCTCAAAAGGGTTTGGAGTCTTTCCAAGGAGCAGGGGCCCTGCAAAGTTTCTAAGCAGGGGAGTGTGACAAGGCTCAGGATGTGATGGAAGGAACCGTTCTCACCGAAGCTATGTCATTTTCTCTTTGCTTCTGCCCCATTAGATATTATTGCTTCAAGGGCCCTGAACAAATAGCATTCCATGAAAACCTGCAGGTTCTGCAGGAGCCCGCCGTCCCGTTCCCAGCAGAATGTGTGGCTCACCGGCTGCATTCAGCCCAGCAAGGAGAGGATTAATTAGGTAAAAAAGCAGTTGCACACATAAGTGGGTGCCCATACCCGGCTCTGGCCTGGTGTTTGCTGCACTCATTCAGGCTTACAATACACTCTTCAGTTCTAAGCGCCACCTCTCGAAACAAGTTAAAAAGCAAGTTCCAAGTGAGATGCCCAAGTGTTGTGTTTTGCACAGACTGATGACCAACGGCCTTCTGTTTTTATAGCAGCCAGACTGGGCCCACATTGCTAAGGACGCCACAGAAAAGAAACATACGTCTAACATCTGACTGCACAGTTAAGTGGGGGAAAAATATGGTTTGGTTTTTTAAAAAGTATAAGGGGATGCTTTACTGACATTATTTCTGGAAATTCAGGCTTTGCAAGATTTTTTTTTAAACCTTAACATTAAAAATGCCAAATGTTTCATTGAACTATGGCAGGGGAATTAAAATTAGCATCCATAGGGTGTCTTAAGCCTTAAACACACCTCACATTAGAAAAGCAGGTGACAAACTGTATTTTGTTTGTTTGCTTGCTTCGTTTTGTTTTGGTTTTGTTTGTTTTAAGACAGGGTTTCTTTGTGTAACACTGGCTGTCCTGAACCTCTGAAACGCGTTCTGTAGACCAGGCTAACCTCAAACTGTCAGAGAGGAGCCTGTCCTGCCTCTGCCTCCTGAGTGCTGGGATTAAAGTTGTGCACCACTACCAGGCTCAAACTGTAATCTTACTGACTTGTTTAAAGCCACATAACTAGGATCCTCATACCAGCTTCTGACTCATCCCAAGATGGGAACTGAAAGGTCTCAGGTCAGTGGGAATATGGCTGTCAGCGATCACCTGTGTATTCAATAGGATTCTGAAGTGCAGCTCCAAGGATGGTTGGCTGCCTTAACAAATATTTTGTTCATGCCAAACACCAAGAGGTAGGCAAGTCCAGGGGGAGACAGTCCGTGATGGCATGCCTATCTTGTTAAAGGTGTCTGCTCAACACTTGGAGCTTAAAGTGGACTCTCAAAAAACTTACCAACAATATAATATTCTTGGGAATTCATCTCTAT
Source organism: Micromys minutus (assembly GCF_963924665.1). Taxonomy (NCBI): domain Eukaryota; kingdom Metazoa; phylum Chordata; class Mammalia; order Rodentia; family Muridae; genus Micromys; species Micromys minutus. The sequence continues at coordinate 49,321,614 of NC_137976.1, forward strand.
TAATGCTAATGCACATTGCCACGGTGTGTTTCATTTTCCCTCAGACAAATTCAAACACGCCTTCATTCTTTCTTGCCTGTCCCTATCTCCTCTTTTATCTGCATGGTCCTATTTGTTTTGTCAACTTTGACTTCTCAGTTTTAAACTTAACAGAAAATTTGCAAATACAGTACAGAGAGTTCAGACATATTCTTCACCCAGGGCCCCTTATTTTTATCATCCCTAGTAACTGAGCCCAACAATTGAAATTAAATGTGTGTGTGTGTGTGTGTGTGTGTGTGTGTTTAAGGAGATGGCTCAGTTGGCAACATGCCTACTGTGCAAGTGTGAGGAGCTGTGTTCACATACCTAACACACCCACATGTAAGGCTTGTATAATCAAACACATGTGTGACTTTAGCATGATGGAGTGCAAGGCCAGAGAGAGACGAGCCCTTGACCCTTGAACTCTCTGGCCAGCTGGTTGAGCCAGATCAAAAGCTCTGTGCCTACAGAGAGAGCCACTCTCCAAAGATAAAGGAAGAAGACACCATTTGTCAACCTCTGGCCTCCACAAGCACACACACATGTATGTGCATTCTCATAGGACCCACGCACACCTATGAACTATAAACACCCACAAATCACCAGCATGACACTGCTGTTAGATAAAGTGTGGACTTTGGGTTTCACCAGCTTGTTAGCCTGTTTCCTGCTCTAAGATTCTACCCATGGCACTATGTTGTATTCAGTCACCCCCAGTGTCTTGTTCTTTTAGTCTTCGTGATGCTTTCTACGGAGACGTGACGGCTATGGAAATAATGTTCCTAGTATGTCACACTGAGGGGACTTCCTGCCTGTATGTATATGTATGTGTCTGTGTGTATTTGTGTATGTTTTTGTGTGTACATGTGTGTATGTGTGTGTGAGTGTGTGTGTGTGTAAGCTTACTGGAGACGAAACCACAGGCCTTGGACATGCTACCCACGTACTCTAGCCCTGACTTTGATGTAAAATGTCTTTGCTATGATATTTTAATAATTTTTCTCTATTTCTCTAATTCCATCCACATTTTTTTATTTGACTTTATCTTATTTGTTAATTTAATCACTCATTTGTATCAAAGGGACTTGTGAATATCTATTGTGTTTTAAGAGTCATAAACCCCAGATGGGCATAGTGGTGCATATCTTTAATAACAGCACTTTGGATACAGATACAGCCTAGTCTACAGAGTGAGTTTTAGGGCAGTCAGGGATACACAGAGAAATTGTGTCTCAATATATATAACCCAATACATTTGACTTCTGTTTGTTTCATCTTCAGTTGTAGGTTGGCTTCTTTGCCTTCTCAGCTGCCTTCTCCACTCTTTTCTGGGTACCTTCTAGATCACTGGACAGCAGACACTTATGAATCTATAATTCTATTGCAATAAAGATGTGTAGAACCAAGATTTGCATTCAGGGTGTTCTCGCTGGTACTAGAATGCTATTGCATTAATTTCCTCTCAAGAGATTCGTATAGACATTAAGTGCACCCTAGGTTCACATATACACACACCATAGGAATATACACATGCACACATGCACATACATACAATACAGTCTTTAGAAATATGTAACATAAGAATTTTTTAGCATTTACTAAATACCCATTATTTAGTAAATACTGCTAGATGCTTGGCATGCATGTTTTTACTTCATGAGTTCCCACTGTTATCCAGGACTCTATCTGAGTTTAATTTCTTTGTCTAGCCCCAGCATGCACATGCACACCCGTGTGGGAAGTGACTTGCTAACTATAGCATACTATTTGTGTGCACTTCTTACACGGTGACCCAGTATCCTTCAGAGAGCTTTCTAACATGGTTCACATTAGTACTTTTCTTCCCTATTCCTCTAATATGATTCTGTTGCTCACTTGAAATACAGTTATATCTAATTTTACAGTTTTAATTCCGTCTTGAGTTTCCTCCTGTCCTGGTTGATTTTGAACAGTTTTACATATAACAGGACTCCCTCTTTGTGGAGTTCTATGGCTTTTATTTTCTTGAGATAGAGTTTCACCGTGTAGCCCAGGCTGGTCTTGAACTCACAACCATCTGTCCTGTGTATGCTTCCTTGCCTAGCTCCTTTCTATAGATTTTCACAAATGCACATTATGCAACTTGTTTTTCCACATCCACGAAACTTCAATTTTTTTTCTTGTTGTACATCATTAGCCACCTCTGTTTATTTTCACAGTGCCTTACAATAATGTTATGAATTGGTTACTCCCAAAGGAGCAAAGAGTCGGGGTCTTCTCCTTTCACGTAATTGATCCCAAGCTGAGGGGCCAGCTTCGTCTGTATAAAGCTACCACGTGAATTTGATCAAACCATTTTTCCATCATCTAAACATCAAAGCCATGGTCAGTTAGACTGGCTCTTCTGACAATCTGTGTGGACATTTAAGACGTCGAGCAGCTGTAATAGGTACTTACCACGTCCTGATGCGTGTGGTGGGCAAGGAGGGCACGTGGGACTAAGAATTAAGCTAAATTTTATGTGCCAAGCATTCATAAGCTGAAGTCATTAGAGGCATATTACACAGAGCATATACCTGAAGCACTAGGCACAGGAAAGATCCTGAGACATTTTGCAGAAACTGAGAGGCAGCAGGGGTGCATGGAGAATGATTAGGGACCACATTTCGTGGAGTATTTGGGACTAGTGTGAAGTATTTAGCTTGCTTTCATTAAAGACTGGTTTGAAAGCAGATGCTGAGGTCAGTGAGCAAAAGTATATGATACAGTTAAATCTGTCATTTCTTTTTAGTTGTCTGTTTAATCTTCTTCCTTCCTCCCCTTTCATCTCCTTCCCTTCCTTCTTCCAGTATCCGCATTGCTGGGGACTGAAACTGACCTATTTAAAGGTGTCTCCAACAGGAATGTAGAAAGCAGAGAAATGTTGGAGGCGGAAGGGAGGTGAGAAGATAAATCGGGAAGCTTTTGTAACATCCCAAGCAAGAGTAATGAAGGTCTGCACTGGGACAGATGTAGAAGGAGCAGTTTTCAAGATTTAGATGTGGTATAGAGTCTGGGTTAGTGTAATTGTAAAGAAAAGCTAGGCATGGGGGTGGGGTAGGGAACTACTTTTAAAAAGTGTGTGTGTTGAGAGAGAGAGAGAGAGAGAGAGAGAGAGAGAGAGAGAGAGAGAGAGAGAGACAAACAGACAGAGAGAAAATACATATTTCTGTGTGAAGATGCCAGAGGAAGGTTCTGGCCCTGTGCATGCACACGAGAGTGCTAGTGCACACACACACACACACACACACACACACGTGCACACACATAGCTCACACATACATCTATTTCTTTGAGGTAGAGGCTCCTCCTGAACCTGGAGCTCGCTGTTTTTCTGACTAATCTGACAGCTCTAAGAATACTCCTGCCTCTGCACCACCAAGTCTAAGGGCTGGGGATGCAGATGCACATGACCAAGAGCAGCTTCAAAATAGAATCATTACAGTTTAATGTGGTCCTGCTTGTCTGTTGCTTATTTGGTCATCTGTGTCATAACCAGGAAATCGCCAAACTCGATATCCAGAAGACTTTCTTTTACGGTTTCTTCTCTAACTATCTTAATTTCTAATATGGTAGATAACCTGTTTTCTCATTGCTCTTTGTTGAATGACAATTGCTGAGTGAAATTATTCTTCTTCCTCTCCTTTGGGTTGACACTCTTGACAAGGATCATTGGACCATGTGTGCAAAGACTTGCTTTGGGCATTCTACACACTGATTTGTCTGTTCATCATTATCCTGTATGGTCTGAGAATATGAGAGCTTCCCAAAAAGTCAGGGTCTAAGAAAATGTTTAAAGGTTTAGGAAGACATTTTGAGGTTGGTAAATGCAAGTTCTGAAGGACATATCATTTGTAAACTTTTTGATTCGAAAGCTTCAGGGGACACAATTGAATCTGCTTCTCACGGTCAAATGGACTCAAGGTAAGTGCTGTCAGTTAACAAAGAACCTGTTCCCTATCACTGAGGGTGGGATCTATCTCCCTTTTCCTGGTCCTGGGACCCCCACCCCTCCTCCAACTCCCAAGAGTTTCGAATGTAAACCCAAGAAAAAAATTTTGTCCCTAAATTTCTTAACTTTATCTTTTGCTCCTAACATCTAGATGTTCCTTCAAAATTTGCATCTAGGACAGTTCCAGAGAAGCTACCCATAGGCGTTCCCCTCTACCCTGACAGATGCTCTGCCAGGTCTGCTCCTTCCTAGCCACGGAGATCCCATAGATCCTTGACAGCAGTGGGACAGCCAGTTTATCCCAGACTTGGCCACCATTCCAGTTTTTTGGACACACCTCCAAAATGGCTCCCCAGTGTCAGCAGAAAGTAGTCATAGATTGCTGCATCCCTTATTTATTTATAATCAATAAACGGCTGGGATGTTTGATTTTGGATCTAAGACAAGGGACTGAGGTCCACAACTTACATATCAAAACAAAACTGGCCTCCAGGTTCCCACAATCCTTCAGTCCCTTCTTGGCACACCCTGTCCCCAACCTTGAACTTTCCAGCCCAGGGGCTGGGCTTCTCTTCCCTGTGAAGCTCCTCCCTATATAATCCAGATAATTTGTTCTCTGTCTGTCTGTCTTCTCCTCTCCTTTCTCTGCGCATGCCTTTTCTCCTCCCCACCTTTTCCCCATGGCAACTCCCCTGGTTTCAATCCTTGGGGCCAGTGAACCTGAGAGCAGCTTCCCAATAAACTTGCCTTTAATATAATCTAATCTGGCTTGAAGCTCATTTCACCAGCAGAGAAATAACCCATCAACACCACTCTAAAATGCCTTAATTACCATTGCTTTGAGAATGCTTTGAAATCAGAGAGTGTGGCTTGAGGTTTTGTTCTTTCTCAAGATAATTTTGGTTAGTCAGGGTTTCTGAGTTTATAAGACTTTTAGAACAGTTTTCTCTATTTCTGTTGGGATTTTGAAATGAAATTCATTGTAGCTATAGACCCAATTTTTTTTTTAAAGCCTACAACTACTCACTAAGTAAAGTATGTAAACCTGCTAAAATCTGAATACAGTTAATGGTGATATCGTACTTATTTATTGAGCTACTGTACCATGGTTTGAGTAGCAATTTTGTTAGGTGTGGGAAAAACAACATTTGGGATACTTGAGTATCTTTATTTCTAAAATTTATGTTATGTATAATTATTTAAAAAACTTTTTTAAAGGTCATATGGCTAAAAGTTGTTTCAAACATACCATTCATATCTGAAACAAAAACATAATGATCACACAACTTCACACCTAAGACAAACGAGTCTTAACTTGTTTTAGGTAAGAGATTATATTTTGCCTTTCAAGTTATGATTCCACGCGAAGCCCAAGTTATTGGAATTCTTTCAACATTCCAGCCCACACAGGTGCACTAGGCTTCAATAGCTGTGACAGGAAATGTGGTTTTATTTGGTCTTCGTTTTTTAATCCACTTGACTTGCTACATATTGTTCAGATGTTGTGTTGAACACAAGAAGCAAACATATAGAAAAATAGGAATTGACTTTGGTCTAGAAATAGACAGGCAGAACCCCCCCCCCCCCACACACACACACTGACTATTGCAATTATAATGCTCAAAACAGATTCGAGATAAAGGCGGGGAGAGTTCCCTGTACTGTAGGAGATCTGGAATGGGGGGCAGTTGGAATTGCTTCCAAGAGGAGGCAATGTTACAAAACATACTTGAAAGTAAGTTAGATGATAGAGAAGAGGAGAAAAAGTTTAAGTCTACGTAGGAAGTGAGCCATCTAGGAAGAAAAGACAGTGTGGCTGGTGCTAAGAGGAAGCTTAAGGAGACAAGAGAGGACAAGATACAATGGGTGGATCACAGGGAATCAGCTTAGAGAGCTGATTGAGCTGAATCAGATGGGTGCTTGACCGCTGTGTCAGAAAACCTGGGAGAAAAGAATACAAACACTGTTACCTCTCTCAGATGAGTCGTAGGAACAAGGTTTGTCGAGTTTAAGAAGGAGAAATTAATATATATTTTTTAATACTAAGATAGAGAGGTGGGGGGGGGAAACAATTGGTATCTTTTGTATTTTGTTATTTGTTCTCTTAGTCCTTTCTTATTCTGAGAAGAGAGAAACAGCTTAGCTTCCTCACCAGAAAATCCAACCAGTGTAAGGTAAAGAAGAAGGAATGAGTTTCCATTCTGAGGGAGAGATGTGCTTTCTTCCCTTCCTCGTGGCTCTGACAGGAATTACAGGGGCCTTTTAACCGTTGTCCAGATAGGCTGCCCAGCTTGCCTTATGGCAGTATTTGTTAAATTTTCCCTGTGGGTGCAGGGACAGAAATGTAGGGGAGGGTCTAGGTCTGTGGTGCATGGTTGCTTTTCTGTTGCTAAGGCCCGATGCTCCAATGGCTCCCGGTGACTTATGAAGGAGAAAGAAATTATATGCTTGAAGCAAAACAAGCTACCTGTCTCCAAGTTTGCAACAGTGACTTTGGTGTTACATTTCGAGTTGCTCAGTCCAGAGAATATTGATTCAGTCCCGAGAATATTGATTCTCACCACAGAAGCGTCCCCTTGCTACAAACCCTTAAGGGGTGTGTGAGAAACTTCTTCCCTGGTGAATGGCTGACTGAACAAATTTAACGGAGGTTGTTACCCACTGAGCTTGGTATCAATGCTCCGAGGTCCGGTTCTCTTTGAGTTTTGCTTTCATCTGGAATCTCTCGCCTCTGCCCTCTTTACTGTTGCTACCACACAATATCAAACAGCTGGAGTCTGGGCAGCTCCAGAATCCAACTTTCTCAGCCTCACACGTGAGGGTGGGGGCAGGGCAGAACAGATGGAGGCCATTGGGGAAGGTGGGGTGTTCATGTGGACTCAGTGGGGGCTGTGCTTGCTTCAGAGAATCTGATATCTTGGAAAAGTAGGACTGGAGTTAACAGATTTTGTTCGTGTGAGGCTTAAGATGTGCACAAAATTAATCACGCAGGAATGAGTCAGAAAAAAAAAAAAAACGGCTTTCATGAACCACCTATTCCCCTGTTTGTCTAGCCCAGGCTCAAATTTCCAATAATATAACAGCTCTTTGTAAAATGGCTACCAAAGGTTTTGATGAAGTATAGTGTTCCAGTGGGCATAACGTAAGCACTCAACAATAAGAACCAGCACTAGCCATATATGCTGGCTGACCCACTTAGTTATACCCTGCCACGTACTAGTCTGTTTATGAGCATATGAATGTAAACATATGGAGGCATATGAGCATTTGAAGAGGTGAGTTGTCTCTGCTCACAAGGATTGTGATCGAAGATGAAATTCACATCTAAACTTGTTTCGAGTCTATTCCATTCCCATTTTTACTGTATGCCACCCTTCCCTAGGGTACACCTGTTCATAGGCAGCCTTAGGGGAATCTGATGGTTAGACCCTTAAAGTTAACAGAACACATGGCCATAGGATCCCTGAGTGGACGGCCTAGGGCTAGAGAAGTCAGCCCTAGTCAGTTTAACTTGTATGAGGATTTAGTGGCACCGTGCCAGGCTCACCTGTAATTTCTCCTGAACCATGCAATTTATGCTCTAATTACATGCTGTCGTGCACTGACTGCTAATTGTTGCATAGGTCAACCTTACACATTCATTCATCAGTCTTTTTTTTTTTTTTTTTTTTTTTTTTTTGTCAGACAACCAGCACATAGCTTGTCCAGCAGGGCCATTCTTCCCAGCATGGCAAGGAAGCCGATTCATTCAGCTGATGAAGGGCCTGCTAACGAGGAACTGAAAGAGGAATTCTAAATTCCACAAGGATGAACTAAGGTATGTTTGTTACGTTTTTATGCACACTGGTGTCTTGCTTGCATGTCATTGTGAGGGAGTCGGATCCCCTAGGACTTGAGTCACAGACAACTGTGAGCTGCCGTGTGAGTAGTTGAACTCTGATCCTCTAGAAGAGCAGTCTATATTCTTCACTGCTGAGCCATCTCTCCAGCCCCCCAAGTTATACATTGTTTTTTTTTTAAATGTATTTGGGTGATGCCTTAACAAACGAACAAACAAAAAAACCTAAAACATAAACAAATAAAATACTGTTCAGCAGCCAGCACTTTTAACTAGAGCTGAATTCAGGAATAGTTTATCTCTAACACCCTACACCAAGGCAAAGCATTGTTCGCTTTGAGACCACAAATGTACACTCAACCAGCTTGCTACTTACTGTTAGAATTGAACTTTGGCACCTCACTTCCTGCTTGCGCACCAGGATTTGGCCACACTCCTGTTTGTTGTTGCTTGTGTCTCTTTCTAATGATTTGTTTATTTTTGTGCATTGGTGTTTTGACTGCATGTATGTGTTAATGTGTCAGATCCCCTGAAACTGGAGTTACAGACAGTTGTGAGCTGCTATGTGGTTGCTGGGAATTGAACCTGGATCCTCGGGAAGAGCAGCCAGTGCTCTTAACCACTGAGCCATTTCTCCAGTCCTAACTCTCAGACTCTTATGACTTTTGTTCTTTGAATGTACTGTGATGCTCCTCCTTAGAAAGCCCATTGAAGATTCCTTAATGGTTTGCCAAATTTTAGGCATTGTTAAATATGCTTTTCCTTTTGTACCTGGTCTCACCAGGTAGGCTAGTTTGAGTCTAGAATTTTTAATCCCCCTGCCTCAGTCTCTAGAATGCTGGAATTATAGGTGCAAGCTACTACACCCAATTTAAGTGTACCACTTTAAAATATATATATTAGGTTCATCTTTATTTTATGTGTTTTGCCTGCATGTATGTCTATGCACCACCTGTAAGCACGGTGCCCATGGAGGCCAGGGAGGGGGTATATCATTGAATTCCTTAGAGCTGGAGTTACAGATGGATGTGAACCACTATTTGAGCAGGTTATGAGCTAGCTGTCTTGTGGGTCCCGGAAACCAAGCCTGAGTCCACTGGAAAGGAAGCCAGTGCTCTTAACCATCTCTCCAGCCCCAAGTGTGCCATTCTTATTCCAAGAAGCAGTAACCAGCCTAAGATACCCTAAAGATCAGTGAGAAAATACAACAAGATGCACAGTTTGTGACAAGAACCACCACTTTGTTGGAGATCATAAGCGTTACATGATTTTCCTTATCTGTAAAATGGAGACCAGTTCTACACAGAAAGGTCTTACAGGGATTCTGAACAAAGTCCATCACAGAGACTGGGAGGGGGAGGGGAAAGTGTTAAGGGGTTATTCGAATATTGCTTAGAAGGATGCTGAAAGGTTAAACACGTTAATGAATGTAACCAGGTTTCACATAGTGAGCAATCCTTGTTCAGGTCTCACACTTGAGCGTTGTCTTTGTGAGAATGCTCGACAGTGGTTTTCCTTATCTGGTGAGTGCGGTCCTCCAAACTGGGTAATTTACCCAAGTTGTCACTTGAGGCTTAGTGTTTAATGATGTCATTGGTTTGTTTGTTTGTCTCAAATAACCAGAGTGTTGGAAATGGACAGTGTGTCGTTCAATGTTTCAATACGAACAAAGACATTTAGAAGGTGTATCCTACCAAATCTTTCAAAAGTTCTTCTTCTAGAAATTCACGTCTAGAAAATAATTAAAATCATACAGATTTATGGTAACATGTTTAGTCACCTGCGATGCAGGACGGCATTGTAAAGGAAGCCAGTGAGGCGTGTGGAAATAGAACGAAAACAAAATAGCTCCTTGATGCAACAGTACTTTGAAGGAATTTCAAAACCACAAGGAAATCAATCATGTCAGATTAATTTCAGCCATAGATAAGTGAATGATTATTTCAGTCATAGACAAATCAGTGAAGGACTTGGCTTCTGCCTGAATGAGCAAATGCATAAGGGAAAAAAAATAACACAAATTTTGAATGACTATCTCTGGCTTAGATTTCCCTTTAAATAAATTCTGATTTTTGACTCAGTGACAATCATATACTCAGTATGAAATACATATTGAAGAGAAATAAAACAGGAAAGAAGGACAATGACTAAACCATAACCACTCTACTGTGTTAGCTGCGTTGTCCTTGTATGGTAGATTTACTGTGATCTCACCCTTGATGGGGTTTCTGCAGTCTGAATGTTCTTCACTGAACATGGTTTACAATCGACAGAGAGACTTATATGAAAACAGAGGGAATAAATAGTCACTCCCCTGTCTCCTTTGGTCTAGCTCATGGTAGTTCTCTCTGCATAGTCTCCCACAGGAACATTTTGTAAGTAGTCCTCAGATTGTGTGGCACTTAGGAGTGTCTGTAGCTCTCCAAAAGAGGAGCAGTGATACTCACTGCACTCCCGACCTAATGACAGTGCGATGTAGACCTGCAGTCCGTTTCTGCCCTTCCACTTCTTAGTAGAATGAATTAATAATTTATTTTAAAATAATACTGAATTCTTTCTTCTTGGTGCTCATAAAGTCTCTCCAAAGCAAGATGCCAGAGGTTTAAAAAAATGCCTTTAATAGAATGTTAAAGCCTTATTCCGCTCAAAATTCATCTAACTGATTTAGGATGCTAAAGGGGGAGCGGTGTGGGTTAAGAAACTCGTGATGGTGGTGGTACGTGTCTTTGATCCCAAATCTCAGGAGGCAGGAGCAGGGACAGAGGCATCTGTGAATTCAAGGCCAGCCTGGTGTACAGAGTGAATTCCAGACAGTCAGAACTTCACATGAAAACCTTGTCCCCGAAATCAAGAGAGAGAGACACACACACACACAAAGAGAGAGACAGAGAGAGGAAGAGGGAGAGGGAGGAGAGAGGGAGGGGGAGAAGGAGAGGGAGAAACTAGAGAGGCAGGAACTGCAGGCAGAAGGGAGTGAAGAGATACAGTAGCTATAAAAATAAACACAGCCATACTAATACAAAGATCCTCAAAAACAATAAGCACATCTGAGGTGCTAACAGTGAGCCTGGTGCTGCAGATTTATGTTCTGTCTACATCATAGTTCAGGCCAATAAGTGGGCATGGTGGTCAGCCTGCCTGAGACAGTTGCACGGCCATAGGTTCCCCTCCTGACTAAGTACGGGTGAGCAAGAATGAACGCTTTGACTCAGAATGCAAAGACTGTATAGACATAAAGTCCAAAGTGGGAGGATGGAGAGTTCTAAGGGAAGAAGCTGAGCGGCAGCTGATCTGCGAGGCTAAGCTGCTCATCCTATGTATAGGGAGGTGGAGATCTAAGAAAATCAAGTGCCTTGTTATTACTGGATCTCACCATTGCCAGTGGGCGTGGTATTTGGAAAGTACTTTTAAAAAGCAGAAGGTTGGATCTAGAGAAATAGCTCAGTGGTTAAGAGCACTGGCTGCTCTTCCTGAGGATTCGTGTTCAATTCCCAGCAACCACATGGCAACTTAGACTCTCTTACAACACCAGTTCCAGGAGATCCAGTGCCCTCTTCTGACCTCCACAGGCACCAGGCAGTGTGAAGTGTTTATATATACATGTACATATACATACATATACACATATATGCAGGCAAAACACCCATATGCATACAAAATAAAATTAATTTAAAACCTTAAAATACTTTAAAAGATAAACCTTTGAAAAAAGGAAAAGAAAAGCAGACCTGGTCGGGGCCCTAGGAAAGGTGGTGTTCACACAGTAGTGCGTCAGCTGATGCTTTTGTTTCCTCTGGGGGTTTTTGGGGGTGGTTCTCAGGCCCCACTCACTCTCCTCAGTTCTGTCACAGCAAGATGGCAGAGGCTAACCTCATCTCTGAGCAGGAGGGAGAACCAGGTCTTGGAGAATGTTCTCCAAATGGATGGAAATTAAAAGAGAGGGAAGTCTGTTGGGATGGAAGGGTCAAAGACGATTGCAGAGCCTTTTCGCTGTCTTATTAAAATATGCCATCCCTTGACCCATCTTGCCACTGGGATATACCCAGCAATCTAGGCGTGTAGATCGAGCCAGAAATGACAGGTAAATGAGTGCAGGTACTGGCTCCTGCTCCGGTTAACACTCACGGGAGGAAAGAATGCTGTAAAATGTGGAATCTTTCCCTTCCTCCTCCTGCTTCAATAAGAACCATGTACTGAGCATGAACTGCATGTTTTTTGTTTTTTGTTTAAACTAAGGACAACCAAAAAAAAAAAAAAAAAAAACAGAAAATAAAACCATGACCTAAATAAATAAATAAATAAATAAATAAATAAATAAATAAATAAAACTTTAAGTGATTTCTTTTTTTGTCACACTGGCTTTCTGAGTCCCAAAGCCACTGTTCTGCCATTCAGGGAAATAGCACCTCTCTTCACCCTGCTCCTCCCTGGTGACAAACTCCAAGGGCCACCTTCTCTCCACCTTGGAACAAGGCTTTGACAAATGGTTTGACTCCTAAAACATAAGGGATAAGGAGCTCTCACAGAGTCTGCCGCATTCTCAGAAAAATCCAGTGTCGCCGATTTAACTTAGCACTGGGCTTGTGTAAAAAGGTGTGTTTTCGGTTTGCTTTTGAAAGTAGACCGGGATGGATTAGGCAGTTTCAAATCACCTGAAAATTAAGGAAAGTTTGCGTTTCTTAGCACAGACTTACAGAATCAGAAGTCGGAGGTGGAATCCATCCAAGTTGTACCAATTTGTCCAAAGAAGTTCCGCTACAGTGGGCTTGAAAATTACTGTTGTGAATGTTTTCTGTCCAACCAACACCGAGGTAAGGCACTAACTCTGTGACATCACCCGTACTCCTTTCCTAGGATGATGAATAGATGTCAAAGGAACTGGCAAGCCCTTCCCAGTCCACCGAGTGTGGCTTTGCCGTAATGAGTTTTCTTGTCATTTTCCTAATTGCCCCTGCCTCACCTTTATTTTTTATTTTTTTATTTTTTATTTTGGTGGCGGTGGTGGCAATGCTCCTGTTGTTGTTTGTGGTGGTGGTGGTTGGAGAACTGTCTTGCCTTTATTAATTGTAACTTTGCTTTTACTGCTTTATCTGATGGGTTTGTTTGTTTTCTTCAGAATGATGGAGGAAATTGAGAAGAGGGTGCCAGAAAAAGGCTAGGGAGAACTGACTGACCATGGGAAGGAGGGGTAGTGCAGGCCAAAGGAAGGGTCCAAGGTGAAGCTAAGCAGGGTGGACTGGTGCCCCGAGAGTGGGAAAAAGGCACTTTTGGTGTGGTCAAAGAAAACAGTTTGGAAGGACTGAGTGGGTCTAACACAGAGCAAAGAAAGTAGGCGTTAAGGGGAAAATTGTTCTAACATTTGGGGGAGTGTGTGGTTTCTTTCCCCCCAGTTTCCTTTTCAAGACTTTTTCTTTGCTCCCTTTCGCTCCTCCCCCTCCTCCCCGCCTCCTCCGCTCCCCTCCCCTCCCCTCCTCGAGCGGTAATGGGAGGCTCCTAGGCAGGAGAAGCAAAAGGAGGAATTGTTTGCAAGTTCAGTCATCCAAAAAAGCGTCTTCCATATGGAGGGATTGGGTGCGCTGGGCGCGGCGTCCCCTGCCTTGTCTGCCTGCTGCCGCCGCAGCCACCGCGGCTCTGGCTTCCAGCAGCGGGGACCCTGAGCTGGGTCTCGCCGGTGTCAGCTCCGGTCGCACTCACACACGCTCGCCGCGGCCACACAAGCCCTTCCTCCCCGGGGCCGCAGCTTCTGGGTCCTGGGTTCCTTTGTTGCTCCGGCTGCGGCCACTCTCCCGTGGTGTGTCCCCGTGTGTCATCGCGCTGTTGCGTGCGTGTCGGTGTGCGCGGGGCCGTGTGGCCCTCTCCCCTTCGCCACGAGGGACCCGAAGTCCCGGCCACCTCTTCCCAGGCTCCGGCTGCAGGAGAGGTGAGTCACGTCGCTGAAGTTTGTTTTCTTTTCATAAAAAAGTTGTGTTTATTTGTTGGTTTGGGGAGAGGAGGCGTGTGGGAGGCGGCCGTCCGTCCTGCGAAGCCCAGGGCTCCCGCGAGCTGTGCTGCGGGCGCGGGCTCCAAGTGCTGGGCTGGGGCTCCGGGAGCTGGGCTAGGACCAGGGCTGGGGTTCCTAGTGCTTGATTGGGGTTCGAGCTGGAGGCTCGCTCCGGGGCTCAGGGTGTTCTGCTGGGATTCGGATGGGGTTTGGATCCCTGGGCTGGAGCTCGAGCACTGGGCTGGGGCTTGGGCTGGGGCTTAGACTGGGGCTTGGAGCGCTGAGCTGGGCTCGGGCTTGAGCTCCGATCTCTGAGCTGGGGATTCCAGCGCTTGAACGGCTCCGAGTAGAGTCGGGGCCTGACGCCGCACGAAGTTCCCGGAGCCGCCGCTGCTTGTGCTCCACCGCCTGGCCGAGGGCCGCCGCGCCTCCCTCTCTAGCCGGGTCTGCAAGCTCCCGCGGTTCCCGGAAGCTGCTCCGGTGGTAGGAAGATACGGACATCTTCCTCAAATCACCCCGACAGGCTGACAGGGCGTCCCGGCTACACAGTCAGGCAGTGGGGACAAGCCCACATCCAACACCGATGTGCCTCGTTAGTGGGAGAAGTTAGAAGTTACCACCGGCATTTTAAAAGGAAAATCCTAGACAAGGGAGACCAAAAGCTAAACAGCTCTTAAAGAATCCCCTTGGCTGGACCGGTGGATGGCAGGCACTGAATTAATTAGCATCCAGAGGTGTCTGTGAGAGTAAAGTATCAGCAAGAGGGTGTGTGTGTGCGTGTGTGTGTGTGTGTGTGTGTGTGTGTAAGAAATAAAAAGGCAGGAAGAATTGCTGGGATTATGAAGGTTCTCTTAGTTTTCCGGGTGGAAAAGAACTGAGGGGTGGGAGACAGGTCGACCTGGAGGGCCTTGGGTGTGGTTTTGTTGACGTTTGAAGATGGGGTGATCTATGCCCAGTCCCTTGAAACAAGAGTTGTCCTCCAGAGATGTGGCAGTTCCGTCTAAGAATACCCAAACCACATACCAGCAATCCCAAACAGGCACTTTCTGGGCGTGGTGAGGTGTTGCGAGCTCCCCCCATCCCTTCCAACAAGCTCCATTGCAGTAAGGTTTTGAACTGGAGTTACCTCTTACAGGATTAAGTGAAAAGCATGTTCTGTTTCAGCTCTGTCCCTGAAATGTCCAGGACCAGCACATTTGTCACCTAGCTCTTTGTTGTCCAGAACTTTGAAACCATGGGCCATTTAATGAATGTAGCATCAGGAATTCTTGACTGTGTAAACATTTATTTATTCTACCACTGGCTTCTAATTCTAAGCAAGTAGCCGGGCACCATGATGTTTTCCTTCCTTCCTTCTTTCCCTCCATTTCCCCCCTCCCTCCCTTCCTCTCTCCCTCCCGCATTCCCTCCCTCATTCTCTCCTTCCCTCTCTCCTGCCTTCCTTTCTTTTTGCATCTTTTTGGCTTGGCCAATAAGCCTGTCTTCCCTTTCTCAAAACTAGCACGGAAAACACTAAAAAGGTCTTGTTGGATCCGCGTGAGGGGCTTGGATGTCCGAACATCTGGTTGTCCTGTTTTCTGAGCTTTACTTAAAGTGACTCTGAGGCAAGAGGTTGGCCACTTTGAGGTGTGAAACAGGTTTCCCAGGAGCACTCTGAGGTCTTATAATTGGCCCTTCTTAATGACCTAATAATTGAGACCAAGGAGGTTCCCATGGTAATCTTCAAGTACTCTGGGGTCAGCAGGACAGAGTTGGGGTGGAAACAGCGGTAGAGTTATGACTTCCCAGCTATATGACTTTTCAGAGTGAATTTATGCAAAAAGGCAAAAAATAAAATAAGTTATAGCTATCTTCCTGTGCCTATTGGCTGACATGCCCAACTCCTGTGGAGACTCAGGATTTGTCCCTTCAGACGGGGCTGCCTATACCTATGCAATCCAAGGACTCAGACACTGGTCCTTTGGCTCACGTGTGTGATATGTCAGAAACACAGCACTGCGAGAGACTTTCACTCAGGGGAGGAGGCCAAATCATGGGCAGTTGGGAGTGAAAGTTGACAGAGTCCAGGATGGGCAAGTTCTTTGACCACAGCTGGTGAGGAAGAATCTAGGGGACAACCTTGAGAGGACCCTGCTTAGCTGCCAACTGGTTGTCCAATTCATGATAAAGACTGTAATTTATGTTCCTTTCTATCCTCCAAATGGGTCCAAAGGTCTCATTGTCTTGGAAGTGTTTTTTCAGTGGCATGAAACCCCTGCTCTCTTCCAGGTCTCTCTGTGGTTTCCATGGCCTGACATGAATAGGAAACTTTATTCATGAAGTGATTCTGTTCACTTCCCCACAGGCTCCTGGGGTTTAAGAAAAGAGGGCAAGAAGTGATCCTGAGGACCATAGTGTTCCAAGGGCCCTGGGGGGTCTGGGTTCAAATTTCAGTCATCACTGATGCTCAAAGAATTAGGGGTCTATCTTTGTGTCTTTCCAACAATGGCTGAAGATCCAATTGCTCTCGGTAATTACTGTCTCATACTTTTTGGTCTCTGAATAAGAAAGAGCTAACCAGGTTTCAGAAAATGTTATTATACATTGGGAGTTTGCTTTCTTTCCTCCACTCTCTAAGCTACCTTATTGGGGGGGGGGAAACGGGGGTGCAACTGAGAGAGGAAAGAGTGATATGTCTCCATTTTGAAGAAAAAACACATTTACTTTAACATATGTAATTTTTGTCAGTTCTAAATGCCACAACTATTTGTAGTGCATCAGACACCAGGATGGGAGCTCCTGTCTCCCAGGAGAGTAGTTTCTCTCAGTTTTTATTGCTTATATAAATGTGTACTATTACTCAAAAAATATTTTTTATAATTACCCATAATCCCATACTATAATCAACTTCTTGCTTTTCATTTCTGCGTACGTGCCTTTTGCCGCTGTGATGAAAGTGTAAACTGTTGTCATCAGACATCTCTGAAGTGTCTTCATAATTTGACCAAAGACTCACAGAGAACATATTTGTCCCATCGCATTATTGTTGGTGGGAATAAATCAAATCTTTCCTATGGTACCGTGGCATGCAATATTTCTTATACTTTGTGAGCCCGAGTCAAGGGTTTGGAGTGAGGGAGTTGGTAAAACATGTTTGTTTTGAATCTAGAAGCCTATGCTTCCAAGGGAAGACCTTTGTGTCTTTGGTCCCTCGGGATTGGTTAGAGTCGGGAGTGGGATACAGGAAAGAAGCCTAAGGATGGTTCATGTGGCAGTGTGAGCATCATAAGCCCTATATTCACCCCCTTTTCATTTTCAATACAATTTCGCAATTACCCAGCATCTGACCATCATGTGGAGCAGTCCCATGACCAGTTTGCCACTCAGCTTTAAAATCCACATTTCTCATCTTTTATTTGTGACATCCCACTTAGCGGTGCCCAGACCCCCTGCTGTGGGTCGACCTACAGGTAGCTGACCACTGATTTCTGACAAGTTTATTTACTGCCCTGTCTTCTAAGGCCCCGTCCTCATTGAGCATCAGGCCCACTTTTTTATCTTTAAGAAGTATTTTGTGAATGTTAATGAAAGTGTACCGCTGGAGGCAGAGATGATGGTTTTGTAAAATATAACCATTGTTCTTTATTGCTCAACAGTTCTAGCAAGAAAGTAGGTAAGTGGGAAAGTGAAGGGGCCTGTGACCTCAGGAAAAGACATGTTCCTCTCCTTTCTTATTCACAGAATGGATTAATAAGGGATTGCTACGATTTATAGCGCCACACCTTATAAACAGTGAGAACTTTAGAACCCTTATTTTCACTATATACAACATGAAACAGATCTGTTTCTTCAGCCTTGAAACAGGCTGCGTGGACTTCATGACCCGTGAGGTCTTGTGAATGTTCACCTGAAGGTAGCAGTGAAGAAGCAGAAGACATGGGTGAGCCTTTCTGCCCATTGTCTTCTGTCTCCAGCCTGCTCAGTCTGCTGTTTGTTCCTGGTCTATGTTACCACTGAGATGTTTCTCATCCACCAGTGCTGGAGGAGTCCAGCTTTGAATGGGATGTAGGTTAGGGTTGGTTCTAGTTGCTCATACACTCCTGCAGGCTGAACTTGTGCTGGTCATGTGAACCTCTTCTCCGAAGGAAAACCTTGTCAGATATGTTGAAGACAGATCATTAAGAGATTTGGAGTCTAACTTGCTGTGGAAAGCTCCTGCATAGGTTCGGGTGAGGAACACCAAATGTTTATGTCTCTGCCAGTGGTGTCACAGTGAATGCCTTGTGGTCTGATGTACCAGGCATTGTTTATTTCAGAAAAAGCAGAGGGATCCTGCTTCTTACTGTGTTCTGAAATATAGCTAGGAACTAATTTCTCTTTTCTTAATGACGAATTTGGCCTTATCTTCAAAGAAGGCCTTTGATGTTTGGTACAAGATTATCGAGCAGAAAGCAGAAATCATAGCAGTAATGCGCAATGAATTCATCCCAGTTGCCAGAGGACATGTTGAGAAAGTAACCGGAGAGTGAGGGATAAGCTTACTGGAGAAAAAGAACCCCAAAGAAGCCAGGCAACAGGAATATGCCCGAAGAGCATTATTCTTCTCAGAAGTGAGTTTGGACCATGTTAGACTAGGATAACAGTCAGGAAGTATGGCAGACTGGAGCCTTCCGCCTTTCATTGGCCTCAACCTCTATATGTGCTGTGTTCCTAGCATCATGGTTTGAGCCTTGCCTGCTTCCTTTAACGGTCCTTTTCTAACCTTAGCTGGTGGGGGCGGTGGGGGGGGGGGTCTAAGACATCCAGCAATCCCTTGCTGACAGGAAGGGAAATGCAGAGCAAACCCTAAAGTTGACTGGTGGGCTAAGAAGTACTTCCTGAACCAGAGGAGGTTCTTGCTCAGGCAGAGTCAAAGCCAAAGATGGGGCTAGCAGGCTAAGGAGCCACAATGCTCTTTTTTTATCTGCTTATATGAGTTGTTCCCTAGTTTGTCCCTGTTTAAAATATAAAAAAAAATTATATTTCCTCTGTGGGAGAAAAGCATGCTGGAGATGCTAAAGTTGGAGTTTTCCTGTTTGCTTTGTTGTTGTTCTTTCTTTCTTGAATTTCTGAGTTGAATGCAGAATCTATTGAGTCTGGGTCATAGGCCTGTATCTAAGATCAGCCACTGAATAGTTTTCAGAGGGAAAAGGAGACTTTGTTTCTCTCTCAACTTTATCAGATTTCTCTTGAGGGTTAGAGAAACACCCTGTGTGGTGGAACAGGCCTTTAATTCCAGCACTTGGGAGGCAGAGACAGGAGGATTTCTGTGAGTTTGAGGCCAGCCAGGACTACATAGAGACCCTGTCTTAAGAGAGGAAACAGAGGAAGAGAGACATAGAGCCAGAAACAGACAAACAAACAATAGAGAAGAATGTGCTTGAATTTAACATCTTGTCTGTTGCTTTTGCTCCTATATATACAAATTTCTGCAATAGGTTTAGATGACTCTGAAGTCGGCTTCAGAGTGGCAGGCGAAGGGAGACGTAGTTTAGGGACAACTAAGCTTCCTAGTCACCTCCAACCCCAAGGGCTTCCAAGAGATGGCCAGCACACCAGACGAAAGGTAAAGATGGCTGTAAACTGCTAGTCTCTAGAGGACCCCACCCAGAAAAGGCTAAAAATAGACTCCCGAAGAAAAACCTATCACCACTTTCCCTGACTCTGCCAATATTTTTCCAGATTAGACTAAGCCAAGTGCATTTACTAGTCTGCTCTTACCTAACATTGCCATCCCAGCAGATTTATTAGGTATAGGTCATAGTTAATTGAAGAGGAAAATTGGGGGGTTCTGGGTTTATTGGTTTTCCATGAAAGGAGAGGCTGCCTTAATCATTTCACAAATCACCTCTCCCACGTGACTCTTTCCAAAGTGATTGTCACCTTACAGTAGTTATTATAGCTAACTTTTCTCCACAGCTGTACTCAAAGGAGGGCAAGCTGTTAACCTGTCAGTTAGCACACAGCACCTCCTTTTGCAAATACAATGCATAAAGTCTCGGCTGTCCGCAGCTGTTTACCTCCGGGGTTCTGAAAGGATATTTTGTAGTGTGCAAGTTGTACACTCATTGTTTCCTTGGCAGATTGGAGTTCGATTCATTGTGTCACCCCCATAGGCAGGCCCCTGCAACTCTTCCTTTAGACCCTGAGACCTCTCTGATGCTCTGCCATCTGTGAAGGCAGAGTCATCCCCAGGTGACAGCCATGTCAGGTGATTTTTTTTTCCTCTGTAGGCTTCCTTCTGTTAAACTGTAGAGACTGGGACAGCAGCCCTGCTGGACTGTGGCAAGTTGCCAGCTCTTTCCAGTGGGTGGTCTTTGAATAAAAGATGGGGGCTGGGGGAGCCTAGCTCTCCTCCCCCAAGGGAAACAACAAGGTGGCTTTCTATAGGTGGGCTTTACATAGGCAGCCAATCTTGTCCCAGACACACCGCTCAGGTCTCGAATGTGTGTGTGGGGGGGGGGGGGAGAATTAAGAAGCTTGTCTGAAGGTGGTTATTGTAAGGCATTAATTTTTTGTTCCCCTGAGTTTTACAAACCTTGTGTTTAGGTACAAATGGGTGAACACACAGGAGCAGCAGGTACCCTCCGTTCTACAAAGGAAAGATTGCACTCTCAGTTCTCAGAGAAGCAAACCCCACACAGCTCCATCAGTCAGGGAGGCAGCCGGCCAGCAGTGACTGCCTTTTCCAGAGAGTTACAGTTGTTTACAGAGCACCTACTGTGTGCCAGGCTTTGAGCAGAGCACAGCTTTATCCCTGCAACCCTCCAGCAGTCCTGTGAGGACAGACCTCATCCTTGCACTCTGCAGATAAGGAAGCCCAAGCCTAAATAACTACGAGGACTTGTTTTGGTCTCATTGCTGGTAAGCGGCAGAGCCAAGATTTCATTACCTTCTGCTAAGTCCAAAACTTTCATTTCAAAAACAAACAAGGAAAAAAAATAAGCAGACAATCTCTTTTCCAAAGCAAAAGCCCCTTCACTTAAGAAAACTGTTTCTTTTGTAACTAACTGTAAATAAGGGGGCAGGTGGGATTGCTTATTAGCCAGGCCTTAAATCCCATTAGTATAAAACTGGAGCCCTGGAGGGTCAGACAGCACCACACGCCAGGTTCTGTGGCACAGCCAGTGATGCTTTTGTAGCTGATGGTGAGGGTCACATCCACCATCCACCATCCGCGTTGGGCTTCATCTCAGAACATATTTCTTGAGACTTTCCCTCCTCCTGGGCTGCTGTCTGAATCTCAGGCTTTTCTGCTCCACTGTGGCTGCCAGATGCATCCATTTGCACATAGAATCTTTGCAAGTCTAATCAAGCAGGCCCTCCATTCCGGCAGTGTGGGTGAGTGGGGAGAGCTTGGCCTAGTAGACACTTTGACTGGTCAGGAGAAGTGGCAGCTTGTATAGAAAAATACCCTGGGGAAGGAAGCAGCAGCTTTGACAGACAGGTAACTGGCTGGGAGATGCTTTCTTGCAGGCAAATATTCAGAAGGCAGCCAGCAGAAAGGACTGGGCAGGCAGTTACCTGCACAATTGCTGAGCACCCTGCTCCCTACTTGCTTAGGATTGTGCTGGAGGTTTTGATGCCGGGAATGTGTGGGGGTGTGAGATCTATGTGCACCGGGGTATGGGTGTCTGTGAGGATGTGAACAGTTGTGGTGTGAGTCGGGAGGTCAGAGGGTGGCAGCCTTGGGTGTTGGCGTTTGCTTCCGGCCTTGTTTAAAACAGGGTCTCTGCTGTTCTCTGCTTTGCCTGGGTTTTTGTCATCCTCATTCAGGTCTTCTCACTGTGTGGCAAGCAGTTTACATCACGAGCTATCTCCCTAAAAGCCGTTGGTTGCTTATGCTCTTTATTTTTGTTAAAGAAACGCAGGAAGCCTGAAGCCATGATCTTCTGGATGTGGTGAGGTATCGGGTACCCGGGCTTACACTGTAGCGATGGGATGGAGTAATGGAGTTTGTCACCACAAGCTGCCTGTTCTCCAGCTTTCTGGTTGCAGTGACCTGGCACAGGGGACACGTTGAGAATGCTCTGCTGGCAGCTGACAGGCCCAAGCTGTCACATCTGTGCTCACTCACCTTGAGTTCAAAGATAAGGAATTCCAGGGAATTAGCCAGAGGTCTGGGCTCAAGGGATCTGTCTCGGTGGGTGTGCTTGTTTTCCTCTGCAAGATTCTGAATAGAAGGCCATCAACACCAGAAACTCTCCTGGATCCTTCCAGACCTACATTCTTTTCCTCCCTCTGGGAAAAGGCAGCTGAGGGGTCCTATCAGAGTTGGATAGGAAAAGAACCAGTATAACAGGACTCTAGGTAGCACCCTTCTTTGCAAAAGGAAGGTATAGAAATCTAGAATATTTATGGGATGCCTTCTGAGCAGGCAGGTCTGCAGGGAATTACATTAGAAGGTGGCATGTGGGGGGGTATTTTTGCAGGAGGTGTTCCTGGAATTATTCCAGATGTAATGTGTGTCGTCCCAACTAAAAGGAACCGGTCTGGGTTCACCTTGACTTTGCCAATCTCTGAGGTGTGGCCCAGTCCAAGTTCCCGAAATATTGGGATCCCGGTTTCTTAAGGCTGTTGAAAGGAAGGCAAGGGGGCCACACATAAAGTGCCTGAATGCACCATGAGCTCATAGTAGGCAGCGGCTTGTGAGTAAAGAGGAAGGGTGAAACATTCCTGGAGGTGAGAAGGATGCCCAAAAGAGAGGCTTTGCTGGCGAGACTGCCATTGGCTCAGGCCTCCTGAGGAGGATGGAGGTTAGAGAGGAAGAGAAGCGCAGTATGGTGGGCAAGGGCTCCCTGCCAGCTGGATACTCCCTTTCCAGACTTAGCTCTGTGGCTTCTCCAGTGCAGCACAACTCGGCCTACCCATTATGCCGGAAATCCTGGCACCATCCTCCTCTCTGCTCTTTATCTCCTCCTCCACCTTGTTATTTCTTATCTCTGTGCAGCTCTGGGGATGGAACCTAGAGCCTCCCACATCTTGGCAAGCACACCGGCATTGAGTCACACGTCAGTCCTGATAGCCTACTCAAAGGCTTAAGGCTGTGCTTGCAAATGTTTGTAGAATTCTTGACTCTCTACTACCCTAGTATTCTGTGGGCATATACTGAATGGCACTGAGATCAGGTTTTGTTGTTGTTGTTGTTTTGATTTGTTTGTTTTTTTTTCTGCTGAAACCTCTCTGTTGATCCTGGCATCTCCAAATACCATTGGCTCTACCCCTTCCTGGTCTCCCTCACCTGGCCTGCTTCCCCACCTTCACAGCACAGGACACAGCCCTCCTTGTCTCCTCAAACTGACTGGGCAGCCTTTCTGCTTAGGGCTTTTCCCTGCCTTGGTCTTCTTGTCTGAAAGGCTCTTCCCATGTTCTTCCCTCATGTCACAAGGCTCCCCTTTTGCCTCAGCCTGCTACCCTCTAACAAGCAGCACTCCCATCAATCTGTATTTCTTCATGCTGTCGCCTCCTGACATAAACTGAATTGTTCACTTCTTTCTCCGGAACACAAGATGCGCATCATCTCCTTCTCAGCAACATGAGGTCAAGACTTTGTTATGTTCATCAAAGCCCTTCTGTGTCTGGAATAGACATCTGCAGGACTCCCTTCAACTTCAAAAGACGCGTAATAGGAGTTTCCAACAATGAACTGAGTGGTGGTGGACACACCTTTAATCCCAGCACTTGGGAGGCAGAGGCAGGTGGATCTCTGAGTTGGAGTCCAGCCTGGTTTACAGTCAGGACTACAAAAAGAAACTCTCTCTGTCTTGGAGATAGATAAGAGAGAGAGAGAGAGAGAGAGAGAGAGAGAGAGAGAGAGAGAGAGAGAGAGAGAGAGAGAGAGAGAGAGATTGAGATTTCAGCAATGAACTGTAGTTATTCCTGGTAGCCATTGGGTCCATAACTGTGAATTCAGTCATCAGACTGAAATTTTATTTAATTACCTCAGTATTATACATGTACCACCTTGTCTTGTCATTCTCCCCAAAACAACCCAATATGTTTGCTATTTACAGAACCTTTCTAGTTTGTTTTAGTGTTTCCATTGCTGTGAAGAGACACCATGACCAAGGCAACTCTTATAAAGGACAACATTTAACTGGAGAGAGCTTATTGGTTCAAAGGTTTAATCCAATATCACCAAGGTGGGAAACATAGCGGCATCTAGGCAGGCATGGCGCTTGAGAAGAAGCTGAGAATTCTACATCTTGCTCTGAAAGGAACCAGAAGAAGACTGTCTTCTAGGCATTTAGGAGGAGTGTCTCTAAGTGTCACCCTAAGTGACACACCTCCACCAACAAGGCCACACTTCCTCATAGTGCTACTCCTCACGCCAAGCATATTCAAACCACCACACAGTATATTATTGTAATGACCAAGAGGTGACCTGTAGGTTTGAGGAAGAATTGAATTACATGCAAATGCTGTGCACACTGTTTTATGGGAAGGAATTGAGCGTCCACAGATTTGAACCATTCTTAGGTAGATCCTGGGATCAGTACCCACAGATATCAAAAGATAACTATAATTATCCATGGACTCATACAGGCAATGCACTCTGGGTTGGCTGTATATAGGAGCACCCAGAGGGGAGGTGCTATGGTGTGCCTGTTTTAGAAAAGCCTGAAAATGGTGCACAAGACCTCGGCATGGTGGCCACTCCTCTAGGTGACAGGTTTTAGGAACGTTCGTAGGTGAGCCATCTGTCCCTCCTGATGTCTTCTCTGTTCTTCACATATTTCAGCAGAGTTTATTGGGTATCTACTTTTTGTACAGCACAGCCTGCCTGGGAAGGCTTTGTGGTATATTTGACAAATGGAGGGTGCCCTGTGCCTTCATTATGGAATCACACAGACTCATAGCTCCCCTGCCTAAGAAGACTTCCTCGGCACCTGCTCTTCTCTCCCTCCTTCCTTCAGGTACCCAGTGATGTTGACCCTGTCACTGTTAGTAGTGTTACCCATCAGGAAGCTGGGGTCACCCTTTTTCACGTGCCAGTGTTCTGTTTCAGATATGACTCTCTCTCCTTGTACTTCACGTGCGTAGCCAGTTAGGTAGAGGCTAGCAAAGCGGCGCTTCAAGCCCTTTGCCGACTCTCAGTTGACCAGAGCCCTGTGGTTCCACAGTGTGGCACCTTATCATCTTCCACTGGCCTTGCCTGGCTGTGGTGCTACTGTCAGGAGCTAGCTGCCTATGTTTGGGTTCCACATCTGCAAGTATCAGCTGGGCGGATCTTCCTGTCCCGGTTTGTAAACACACAGGCAGGAGAAGCACACGGGGCTGTTTGTTTTACTTAATAGTGTGGAAATGTAAGTCCCCCAGGCAGGTAGTGCCCCTGCAAACCAGCATCCGGTGGCAGACCACAGGACCCTCAGCCTCAAAAGTCATGGCTCCCAGCCCCGCCCGGGTTCCAGTGGTGTCTGTGTTAGAGTGATGGAGCCTTGGGGCTTGTTTCGTGGTCATTAAGAGGAAGCCCAACCAAGGCACCGAAAGATCCAAATAAACGGAGAACTACTTTCCTGCCAAAAGGTACTAATTTGGTTCTCATCTGCAGTGAAGACTGGGATTCCCAAGGAGCAGAGTCCCCAGTATTGAAGGTACCATGCATTCACTGCAAAGGTCTGGGCTCTCTGGAGAACAAGCAATGGGAATGGATTTGACACTGGGAGCAGAAGGAAGGTGCTCCTCCAACTCCACTCTAGCCCTAGAAGACATTTAAAGGAAAGAAAGGGCACGTGAACGGAAGATCACACCATCATCTGGAGCAAGCAGACAAGTTTAAAGGCTGAGGAGGTAGACTCAGTAAAGTGAGTTCCAACACTGGGAACAAGAATTGAAGTTTAGACCCCCCAGCTTCCATTCATGTTCCAACTGAACAGAGAGCTGATAGGAGGTGGTACCTTCTCACATTGAAAGATGCCAGCCAGATGTGTCAGGTTCAGCACAGAGGAGTTAAACTGACCAGATGCCACCGGAAGTCAGTTTTTAGACAGGACGTTCCCTGCTGATGATCCAATGACAGTGAATACTTTGGCTGCCAGTGAATGGCTTTGGGCTGCCACTGTGTTGTTCTGACTCTCATGGAGTGCACACTGATGCTGTACTTGAGACCGAGACTGTAGGAATGGATGCAGTGCAGTATGTGGACAACACTCTGTAGTCAAGCCGAGCTGCCCTTGCTGTAATTGTTCCCTCCAAGAGGACCCTCCTGGTTTGTCTTCGGTGTCCATAGCTTGTAAGGCTGAAACACTGACTCCTGAGCATCCAGAAGTCCTGGCCCTTCCTCAGCCTGGGAAAGCAGAGGATAGAGGTCTGCTGGTATGTATGAACGTGGGACCCAGTCACCCTGTCCACACTCAGTGTCTCTTCTCCCAAGGGCCTAGACAGTGAAAATCCTGAACAAGAACTTGGGATAGCTTTGATAGCTATGCCAAGTGGTTTGTGTCTAAGGGACTGCCTTTTCTGAGGAAAGAAAAAAAGAGGAAGATATGATCTGACGGTGTGTTTAGTTATTGGGTTTTATTCTGATATTGGTAGCTAGGGAGTTTCTCGGAAATCCAGATTATAAATATCCTATATTTGTCCTTTTAAGCATAAGGCACAATGGCGCAGTACCAGACCTCTCTACAGTCCCTGTGTGGTCAGAGGTGCAAAGAAATACAGGGTGGGTCTTGCTTCATGTGGGGGTGTTGGTGAAAAAACATCTCTGGTGTGGTCTGGGTCTTCTCCAATATGTTGTCTGCAGAGCAGTTGTAGAAATGGGGCTAAGCTCCCAGTTTTACTTCCCTACCCCCACTCCTCTCCAGAAAAATCGAGCCTCCTGGGCAAGTGGAACAGGGAGGCTCCTTAATAATTAAGTCCTGCATGCTTTGAAAGTCAGGAAGTGGAAAGGACATGCGTGGCCAATTGAAACGGAATCTTAGGCAGGCAGAACTAATCTTTTCCACACTTGAAATTAACCAAATGCCTGTGCTGATGTCCCTGGAATGGGAGGGGAAAGGCAGAGAGACCTTCACCTTTATATCTCAGCCAAGAAGAAGCATGTGTCCCTGTGTGACTCAAGGTGAGGATCTTGGACCTGGCTTCCCCATGTGAAGAATGCCACCCACTAAACCTCATGACTCCCATTGTGGCTTCACTCCACAGTACCTTGGGGTTTCACACTGAGCTGTGACCACTTGCCCTTGTGTCCCAGAAGACTTCCTACAGCACAGCACGTGCCTCCTAAGCAGTCACTACAGTGGCCAGCAGAGCAGCCTTCCACTTGGCTACATTTTTATTGAGCACCGTGTCTTCTTCCTTCAGTACATCTCAGCCAAATACAAAGCAGAGCCCATTTCACACTGAAGGTGGCACCTTCATATCTCTTCTGAAGACTGCTTGACTCAGCCTCTGAGATATATTAGTTTTTCATGACTGTGGCAAAATAACTTAGGTAATTACTTTCAAGGGAAGAAAGATGGGATGAGGTATTTGGTTGTTTGTTTGATTTTGTTTGTTTGCTTATAGTTTCCAAGGTTTTAGACCATGGTCAAATGTCTCCATCACTCTGGGCCTGTGGAGAGGCAGAGCACCATGTTAGGAACCACATCATGGGGGAACTCTACTCACTCATGGTAGCCAAGGGAAAAAAGAGAAGGGGAGAGGCATGGGTCTCAATATCCACCTTAAGGGGATGTGTCTAATTTTCTAATGTCCTTCTATGAGGCCCCATCTTTCAAGGTTCCACCTCCTTTCAGTAGCTCCATGGGCTGTCAACTACCCCTTTAACATATGGATCCATTCGAGGGAGGTTAGGCTACAAAGCTAAGCAGTTTCTTAGGTGGCCACTGTTGTCATCATCATTATAGTTTTAATACTTGGACCTTGGCAAAATTTGCAGATTTTAAATAAAATTTAAAATATTTAAAAAGAGCTCATATTTTTGAAACACTGGACTGTTCAGAGTTTTGTTAATTGACAGTTAGAATTGCATCAAACTAAAATAGCAAAGGAAACAACCGACAAAATGAAGAGGCAGCCTACAGAATGGGAGGAAATTCTGCCACTGGTCACAAGAGTTAAGAAAGAGGATCAGCCTCGGGGCCTATTAACAGATAAGTGGATAAGGAGGTATGGAATACTTGAGAGAGACCCTGAAGGTTCCAAGGCCATGCACCTCTTCTATCCAGACCTGAGAACCTGCTGAAGCCAGATTGGCAGAGCTGTTTGTCTTAATGATCAGGACTTTGGGTGGATAGAGTTCCCTGAAGTTGGTAAAGGCTTGAGAGTATCTTGTCACAGTTATCCTATAGTTAATAAATGGTTTATGTCATTGCTTTCTAATCTAAAACCCCAAACAAACATAAAATAGTATCACAAACCCGTGGGATGAAGATCAGACGTCCTGCATATCAGACATTTACATTACAATTCCTAACAGCAAAATTCAAGTTGTAAAGTAGCAACAAAAGTATCTTTGCCGTTGGGGGTCTCCATAACATAAGGAACTGTATTAAAGAGTCTCAGCATTAAGAAGGTTGGGAACGGCTGACTTACGGGGGTACTTTAAGTTTATTTTCCCTTTACAGGCTTAATAACCATCATCCATGATACTGATGAGCAATGGTCAGAAATATGAATAAGAACAGAAAGATTTCTTTACGTGCCTCAAAGTACTGGAGGCGAGGCTCATTGAGGAGACAGGGCTGCTGAATGTATGCACAGCTTAGTAAAAGGAGAGGGGTTTGGCTGTTGGAGGAAGGGGATACCCCAAGTGGGAGGCTGGGGAAGGATTTACACTGGACTGGGACGTATCATGCAGATG